>NC_085027.1:16815594-17053094 GCF_963692335.1 Osmerus eperlanus | reverse complement strand
ATGACAAACAAAGAAGAGGTTTGCCAATAACAACTAGGATCACCATGGCAGTGGTTATAAGGCATGGCGAATATAGGTAGACAGAGAACTGATGAGGACAATGAGCTCTGTCTGAGATCACTTCCTGTGGAGGAATGCAGCATTTCCTGTCGTCCGTATCCAAGAGAGAAAGACAGATAGCAAACAGACATAGAGAAAAGAGATTCATGTGGTGAGAGTAACAGTACTGGTGTGTGTTCTACAGTACATCTGGCTAAGTTCAGATTGGTCATGCGGGTGTGGATGAGGAGGGGTGAGCGTGGGAATATTCTTCAGTTGTGGACATGCTGGACTATTGTCTCTGTGGGAGAGTTGCAGTCGACACAGACACACGCGCACATGCATGCACACGCACGCACAGACACACACACACAGACACACACAGTGACCTGCCTTTCACAGAGCACTGACACAAACATCCTCATATCTTTTACACACACACACGCACACGCACACGCACACCCCCCCCCCCCCCCCCACACACACACACACATTGTTTATATATATGGTGGTGGATATGAGAAAGGATTGCATGAGAAAATCTCTATTTATTTTCCCTGAGCCTTATTTACTTTGTTTGGCTGCCATATAATAAAGCGATGTGAGCCTTCTTCACCTTCCTCTTTCTCTCTTTGACTCACCCCGTTAGTTCCCATTTCTCATATTTCACTGATCCTCTCTCTCTCTCTGTCTTTTTCTCTACATATTTCCAACCCTCTCTCTCTCTTTCTCTCTCTGTCCTATCTATCTCAGGAGGCAGTGGAGAATTGAGCTTAGGAGGCGTATCCAGGAAACAGTGGCGGGAGCTGACTTCCTGCGTGACAGGTGTACGATAGGGGCCTGACAGCTGCTCTTCTCTCGCTCTCTCTTTCTCTTTTTCCCTCACTCTCTCTAGCCAGCTGGAGTCCAGAGCTGATGTGTTTGCTCTCGGTGTCTTGCGTCATTGCTGCTGCTGATTTATGGAGTACAAAGGAGCCCCCTGCACACACATTACCCACACCAATATCCTGACCAAACCAGGCCCACCAGCTACCATATAGGCCTATGTGATGATTGTGTGTGTGTCTATTTGTCTGTGTATCTATGCAGTCCACAGTTTATGATGAATAAAACATATGAAAAAAACAGTTTTTCTGTATCTCTCTTGAACTGTGTAGACAAGATTGAGTGATACTGAGTTGTCACCTACTTTCTGATATAAAACAAACAAGCAGTCCATCATTTATCTGGCTGCCTGGATCTAATTCAGTCTTAAACGTTTGCTGTAAATAACTAGGGACTGTCACCACTCACACATTCATTTATATTACAGCCAGCCAGCCAGCGACTGTATCTGTGTCTTACTCCACCATTCTCTAACATTAGTCGAGGAGACTCTGATACTCTCAATCTACCACAGTCATCCTGGGTGTGTAAACCATGTAACATACATTCAGGAACACACAGAACAAAGAGGTGTTTGTGGAGGACAGTTTGTGTACCGTTTAATAACTTTAACTCCATCTCAAGCCTTGAGTACTCTCTCTGTGCCGGCGAAAATGGGGCAAGCAAAGGGCGAGGTGGGAAGGGGAAGGAAGGACTCATTGAATGAGAGAGAGAGAGAGAGAGAGAGGAACTGTGATATGCACTTCCCTTGCCTGCCCGTACGTCTGCAGCCTGATTAGAAAGTGGTCGGTGCAGAGCAGATTAGAGCAGCTGTGTCCTGTGTCTGTCTCTGGTCCACACACACATCCTACAGTGCCAAATGAGGGGAATATGGGGGGTATTTGGTCTTCCTCTGTGTATAGTGTGTGATTGTGCCTGTGTGTGTACCCATTTATCACTGTCAGCTGTATGTGTGTATGTTCATGTGGCTTAGTTTGGTCTGCATGTTCCCTGTCCCAGCTCCTACAGCTCCCCTGTCCAGCTCCTTCTGTCAGCCAGTCAACCAGCCAGCCAGCCAGCCAGACAACCAGCGAGATAGCCAGTCAGACAGTCAGACAGACAAACAGCCAGTCAGACAGTCAGACAGCCATTCAGCGAGATAGCCAGCCAGCCAGTCAGACAGCCAGTCAGATGATGTGTTTCTCATTAGGCCAGATGTTTGGGAGCTGGATGTCTTCTCTGCGCTCTCTGACATTCTCCTTCTCCCCAGAGAGCCCCTGCCGCCATGTCACAGTAATGTCAAACACATGTGGAGCAGACTTCAGCATCCAGCTCTCACAGCTCTCTCACAGAGCCTGGAAGCTGGTACCCACTCCAGCTTCCTCCCACCTCCAGCTAGCTCTAGCATCAACCTCAGAGTTAGCCCTAGGACTAGACATGGAGAGCCCTAACCCTACCGTCACCCCCACAACGTCACCCGCTGTTTAGATTAATAAACAGCTATGAAACCATAGCAATGGACCAGCAGCTGGTGACTGAACCCTGGTCAGCCACTGTGGGCTAGCTGAGCTGGCAAGACTGCAGCCAAGCCTGCCAAGCTGTCCCCACTTAAGGCCCATGACAGGGCTGCATCTGTCCACAGCCCACACTACCGGAACCACAGTTCTGCCACAGTTATGCAGTTGGTACAACTGGTCCAAGACTTCTCAATCTGCAATATGAACATAGTGGCCGAATGCTTTTACCATAACATACTTAGCTCGAACCCATAATACTGGACTAACAAGGTTTCCAGTTAAAACACCATCCTAGCCTGGCTGTCTCTGTATCCATTTATTTCTCCTTTATACACTCGCGTACACGTGTGCATACACACACACACACACACACACACAAACGCACGTACACACACAAAGAACACTCCTGTTACCTAAGATATGGATTTTTCTGCTGCTGCACTTTTCATTTATTTTTGGGTACTTTTCAGGCTGCCAGAGAATAACATGAAAAAATACTTCTACTTCTTATTTAGCAGCTCTGGAGCAGGCATCTCAGTGTGAGATGAGTGGCCCCTCTCTGAGAACAAGGCTGGTGCTCCAATAGGCTCTCTGGCTGCTAATGTTGAGCTAATCTGAGAGCAAGGGCCCCTGTCGCAGGGAGACAAATAAATAAATTAAACGATTGGGAAGTCTCTGGTCCACCCACAGAGATACACAGGCACATTCACTGTATGTGCTGGGCTGTGCCTCTCTGTGTCTGCGTGTCCTGTTTGTGTAATTGTTCAGTGGTATTAGTGCATTAGGAATTAGGTTGAGTGGGTAAGCTGACTGCTGCTTACAGGTGAAGTCTCTAGGACAGTGGGCTGCTGGTTGTAAGTATGTTGAAGCACACGCACACACCTCCAGGCAGTGTGTGACCCTCGTCAGCCATTTGGCCTGCCTGCCTGCCCAGGTGTCTCCTGTGTGTGTTCTGCTGACCAGCTGACCCTCACTTCCCTCTTTGACCTCTTCGCACCACACCCAGAGGTGCATGCACATGCCTTGCACACACACACACACACACTCTCTATGCCTTCCTCTTACACACACACACAGCACACACACATGCATACAAAAATACACACTCACACTCTATCCCTCCCTCTTACACACACACATCACATACACACATACAAAAACACACACACACACTCAACTCAGTCTGTCTCTGACGTCCGCCTGCATGCTCCCAGCTCCCGCCCACCCATGGCCATCTGCTTCTCTCATTAATTAGGAGACGGCCAGCTTCACCTGCATCGCCCGCACTCCGATTACAATAATTACCTCTCACACACACGCACACACAAGACACGCACACAACATACACACAAACACACACCCTACAGTCCCATGTCTCTGACACTGTCATCTGGTACAGCAAGGTCCACAGCCACAGTAGCTATCACTTCCTACTGTACACCGAAACCACAACATAACTTTCACTAACCCAGTGTCATGCAATCATCTACAGCTAGGTCTAAGAGAGGAATGTTCTTCTCAAGCCTTGAAACTGATCATTTCTGCTGTACAGGCCTGTCTCTCCGTCTCTGTATCCATCTGTTCAAAGAGATCCTCCAATTCAAAGAGACAGAGCCTACAGTGTAAAAGCCTTGGGGCTTTTGTGAAGCTCTAATGTAACATCTCAATATTGACCTGTGGCTTTGGCACCACAGCTTCAACCTATCTCTTTATAGGAATGTCTTCATCTTAATACCACTCCTGTGGTATTTTTCCATGTGCACATTAAGAGATGTGGTCCATACGGCTGTGGGCTAGTGCAGAATAGATAAACACTGCAGAGGGGTAATGAATGGCAGGGCTTTAAGAGAGGCTACTTAGTGATGAAGTGGGAACATCTGCCTTCATAAGGTCTGTGGTGGGCAGGCAGAATGGTAGGTGTGTGTGTGTTTAATGCTGGACGCGGTTGTGTGGTTTCACCTATGGACCTCCCATCCATTGTGGAGAAACTATTATCAGCTGTTTAATTATTTATCCTGTGTTTTACCAGGGCCAATTAAATAGTAACTTCTTGTCCCGAACGGAAAATGGCCTCTGATGGAGCCATGGAGAAAATTATGGAGCAGTATTAGACTTCTTTAAATTGAAGTTACTCTTTCCTACAACGCTGCCCTGCAACTGCTGCATCAATGACCGGGCTGGGACAAAAAGAGCTCCATGTTTACATTTTTGTCCTTGAAACAGAGAAGCGCTGTTTTGAGAATGGAATATTAGCTGCAAGCCTGATCACCACAGCTACGGGAAGAGACGGGTGGGGCGGCTGAGAGGGCTGTCAGGCAGCTGTCTCTCACCTGTGGACTGCGAAAGTAGGATTCGGTTGAGGGCCATCGCTTCTGGAACATTGAGGGGCATACTGACGTATGGTCCACCCAGAGGTGCTAATGTGGTTGCCTTTTCCTAAGGGTAGCATTAACACTTAATGTCACGTACAATAGGCCACAACACGGAAAACACACGATAAAGTCTTCTCCCTATTTTACAACGTTAACGAAAAGTGGAATGACTCAAAAGTCGTCATGAAACATTGGTGAACATGTGGAGCAATAACCTTCCCTGCAGCCCTAACTTTTAACAGTCATTTTCAGATTTCCAATACTTTGTGTAGAACAAAACACTGTAGTGTTTAAATACCTGTGTCCTTTATAGGCCAGGATAAAGAGTTTGCCCCCCTAAAAGACTAAAAGAGATTTGTAGAGAAATGTCATTAATTTCAATTCAATTGATGCAGTCTCCTGTATATTACATAATGGTTGTATAGGCTTATTTACACTGTGGATTTCGTTTATAGAGAAATATTGTGACTTCTAAAACATATATTTGTCAGTTTACTGTACGCTGACATACAATAACATAAATAGATACAAGGGAATGACAAATATGATCAGGAACCTTGTGCTTGCCATTCCCTCTCTAAATAATTAACTAGAACTATACTGAATCTTACAGAAAACACTGACAATTCTGGAAACTTTGCAGTAAACAGAAGGGAGGACTTCTAGCCTATCGATTAACAACTAATTTAGCTGCAAAATGCGGAGTTTAGAATTTGTAAGTTTATAGCCTGTATCAGAGATATGTGTCATGGAACGTGGACTGCTTCATGATGTTCTACCCACACTTTATATTAGCCGGGTATAGGCCTATAAAGTCGATACGAATGGATACCCATAATAAAGTCGACCAACTTCAAGTCTGTGGCACCATGCCTAAATGCTATTCATGGTTACTACATACCATAATACTTACAAACACGTAACCAAAAACAAATTTTTCAAAGCCCATTCACATAAAATCAAGTCAAAGTCGTTTCTATTATAATCAGTGATAATTTCACTTACTTTCTGAAGGTCGAGGTCAAATTGAGGTAATTGCAGCGAAGATAATCCACAGCAAATTAACAAAAGACGGTTATAACGCCCCAATCCCCATTATTTGGAAGAAAAAAAAAGAAGAAAACCGCAGTGGACTATTGTTGGATACTATTAAAGGTGTTGTTACTCCTTTTCTTTGTTATTGAAACAGAGAGAAATACGTCAGGGCGACACATGTAGTCAGTCAAAAAAAAGTGTTCCTTTGGATCTGAAGCAGTGTCAACTTTTCGGTTCAATAAATTATGAGGTAATTCAATTCTCAGTTATAAAGCGAAAAAATATTTCGCGTAGCCGGAGCTTTCTGGTTGCCTAAAGTAAATGAAGTCTTTGGTTTAGCCTACTGTCCTTTTCGATGATACAAAAACCAACAGTTTATCTTGAAGAAAGATCACAACATACCAGATATCTAAATACAAGCTTTTAGTTTATATCTCATTTTATGATTACAAAATGTGGAAAAAAAACACTTGTGTTGTTTTCAGCTATTGTAATAACATTTGTGCTCACCTTCCCCAACAATATAAAAAAGACAATCGTTGTATTATCTTGAAATGATCAGAGAATCGAGTTCACAAATCCTTGGACAGTACGAGCGATATCTCCCATGTAAAAATATGAAATTAATTTTGGCATGGATCCTCTTGTTCCGAGCGCTACTCCCGTATCAACAACTTTCGAACCTTTGTTTGGCACACAGCAGTCTGAATAATTTTACACTAACAAGTTTTTAGTACATCCGTTAAATTCGCATCGTTTACTTTCATAGCGAAAATGCCATATGATATATCTTGCTCGGCCACGCTTCTTTGACCGTCACTGACAGCCGATCTGCCAACTGTTCCCGTACCAAGGACCGCTCATTCCCCGCCAACAAATAGGCTTGAGGTGGTGTAGTCAACTCCTGTCACTCCAAAGCATTAATCATTTGTCGAGTCCCCTTGCATCACTTTGTTGTTGCTCATTTCATATTTTGGTCAGTCTATTTTGTTTTCGATAATTCTGAGCTGACGCGGGTCTTGTGCGCAGTCTCTGGGTGTTCTCTTTCTCATCTATCCTCTCCGTAGCCTTCTGTGTGCGTTTAAAACACCATCTGGAGTAGGATGCGTACGGGTCTCTCGCTCTCTCTCTCTCTCTCTCTCTCTCTCTCTCTCTCTCTCTCTCTCTCTCTCTCTCTCTCTCTCTCTCTCTCTCTCTCTCTCTCTCTCTCTCTCTCTCTCTCTCTCTCTCTCTCTCTCTCTCTCTCTCTCTCTCTCTCTCTCTCTCTCTCTCTCTCTCTCTCTCTGTCTCCCTCTCTGTCTCCCTTGCTGCATGGTTCATGCAATATCATTGACTTCGCGCGTAAAATTGTTCTTTTTCCATTTGCAATCAATATAAAGGTACAGTCCATTGTTAATATGCATGAACATAAAAACACTATTGTGAGCTCAAACATTTCACACATTTAAACACCTTTCGGTTTTCTATAGTTTTTGATAATTGACTGGGAAAAAACATTTACTGATAATGCAACATTCTAACCAAAACATTGTACTTGTACAGTCCAGCCCTGTTGAGCATAAGGTAAATGCCACACCATTGTCCTTGGGTCAAATACAGCCCAAACGGCTAGTCTTGACCAGAGGGCTTTTTTCTAGAATAAGCCGTTCTGCCACTTATGTACCGATGTCTACCCGTGAGGGGCGCTGTTTCCTCGTATCGGCAAACAATAGAAGCAGGCTACAGTTAACCACACATGACCCGTCGCTAGGCAATCTAACCATGAAACAGTGCCCTGCTACATTACACAGTAAAAAAACTAAAACAAAACTACCAACCTTTCAGACTCTACAAACAGATGATTAACACACGTCGCACTTCACCCTCAATTGCTCCTCGATAAACAATATTTCGAATGGTTTGAAACCCAGTATAATTGGCTAATCGGAATAGGCAATTTCCAATTATCACTGGATAGGCTAGTGAAGTACGCTATTCATTTGTCATTGGGAAGAGCAGGTGTGCTTGACTCTTTACTGGCTGAGAACTCTACACCTGCCCACACCTGTGTCCTCCTCTCCAGGCTGAGATGGAGGGAGAGGGAGAACGGAGACAAAGCTAATGCTCCTTTGACCTCCCCAGAACAAACATAGCCAGGTAGTAAAGTACACAGAGACAGCTGCTCTCCACCAGCTCCTGTCTCACCAGCCTGGCTGGGCGAGCAGGGGTGCGTTCAGGACACAGCAGCCAGCGGTGATAATGTTGACGTTAAAGCAACCAGGGAAACGCACACCTGGGTTATTCAGTAAACGCTGGAGAAAGATCCAGAAGGATAAAGTGGTGTGCTGCCTACCTTTGGCCTCTGATTTGACATAGGGGTACGAGGGAGAGTTTAACCAACACATACACACTCACATGCAGGCACTCACAAGTTCTACTTTCATGCGTATGCACTCAAGCACACGCAAATTTGTGTCGAACCGATCAGGCCTGTTGGAGGTTCCATATGGGACTGTATGCTGGGAATGCAGCTGTCAGGGAGATGGATAGAGAGTCTGAAGAAGTGATGGACTGTTCACGACCACTTTCAGTCTCCACACTAACAGTGCGTGTTAACCTGTATGTGTGTGTGTGGGTGTGTTGTATGTGTGTGAAAGACCAAGGCCCTATTTATTTCACACAGGTGAGAGGTGTAGGTACCGTAGGTGTGTGTGTAGGTGGGGAGTTCAGGCATGAGTGACATGGAGAGGGACAGGGGGTGTGGCCAAAAAACGGATTCCTGTCACCGTGACAACTCAATGATTGACGGAGGACTATTCTCCTTGGGAATACCAGTAGACGGCTTGTCATTCGCTCTAAAAATGAACGAGCTTCTCTCGCGTTTCTTAATTTGGCCTTTTGTTGAGTGATCAGGCTGGTGTGCCAGGGCCCTCCATGTGGTATGTCTGATAAACCTTTCCACACAACAGAGACACAAGGTGGACTGTATCTCTCTCCCCGATATGGACTCCCTAGTTTCTGGCTTGTGTCCTCAGACCATGAACTCTCCCTTTCATGACATTAATGAAGCAAACAGCCTATTGTTCACTATTGTCTCCTCCTCACGCCCCCCCTCCCACACACACACACACATCCTCTCCCCTCCTCTCTCCTGGCTGTATATTGACTGTATCTGATGAAGCTTGAGGACTGTGCTGAGATCAGTTGGATTGATTAGGCTCTTGGTCATTGTGTTGGTATGGAAATGATGGTGTGTGTCAGAGCGAGGAACACCGGTCTGAGGCTGTGGAGTGAGAGGCCGAGAATGTGTGTGTGTGTGCGCGTGCATGTATGTTTGAGTGTGTGTACAAGATGCACTCTGTGTGTGTATGTGAGATTTTTTGTGCATGTGAATTCAGTGAAGGTCTGCTTGGTTTCCTACTCTCACACATAGTAAATCCTGCCCTATAGTGTGGGTCTCAGGGTGGCGTGCCGGGGACAGATAAGGCGTGAGCCGCCTGAGAGCTCCTCTGGAGCTGCTGGTGACTCCATTGTGCTCTCCTCTCTTTCAGATCCACATTCACAAGCCCACATTGCCATTCACTTACCATTAAGCTTGCCATGTACATTCAAGCTATGTAGGGATGAGCAGTGAAAGACGCAGAAAAAGAAGACAGACATGGACGTGTTTCATCTGAGGTAGCCTCTTTGTTTGTGGTGTGGTGTTGAAAATAACCTTTTAATTAAACCTTTTGTGCAATAGCTGTGTTTAAAGCTTATTTTAATTTATTAAATTGTAATCTACATTCAAACAGTTTTGAACCTCTGAACTATTTGGTATTCATGACCTAAAAAATATATATGTACTGCTGTATTTATTACAGATGTCATCTATATTATATTATATAGCAGACATTATTAGGATTATATCTCCTGAATGACAGTGTTGTAGTTGGAGAGGTTATGGTTGAATAACGGTCAGACATGGTTGAGTAACGGTCAGACATGGGTTGGTGATATCCTCCAAATAAAAATAGAATTGATTTTAATCTCTTGATTTGCCCTTGTACCTGTGGAGTTTGTTGCATTTAATGCTTATCATCTTTACTGTAGCAGATCAGGTACATTTAACATATTTTTTGTATTTACATCATATCTTAGCACACCAGTCCTGATGCTCTTTATAAGGTGTAGACCTCTATGCGTATATTCATAAGAAGTCGTTATTGTGTGCACGTTGACAAGAGAAAACATGTCTGGGTATGTACTATGTGTGTGTGTAAGTGTATGTGTTTGTGGGTGTGTGTGTATCTGTGCATGTGCAGACAGTTGGTGGTACTGGGCCTGAAGATAGAGAGGAGAGGGGGATGAGGTACTGTATCAAGTTGTGAACATCTGTTCCTCACAGAAACCGCAAAGCTGGCGCTAAGGAAATAGAGAGGATAACTGCTGTATATATCCTCTCCCTCCCCTCCTTCTCAGTCTATCTTCTCCACTACCTCTCTTTCTATTGCCCCACCTCTCTCTATATCCTCCCATCCTTCCTTCCTCTTACCCATTCTCTCTTTCCCCCTGTTCCCTCTTTCTCTCTTTCTGTCTGCCACTCTTTCTCTCTCCTTTTCAGCCCCCTTCACTCTCAAAGGCTCCTTCTTTCAGCCTCCATCTTTATCCTGCCCTGTCTCCTTCTCGTGTCTCCATCCAGAACGGACTCATCTGCTTCTCACCCTCCTGGTTGCTGGTGGGAGGCAGCTGTGATGCTGGTGTGGTGTTAACATGCCACGACTGAGCAGAGGCACCACAGGAACCCCCCCGCACTACACACATCCCCAACTTCTGGAGCCGACCTTCTACTGGGAACACCAGAGATAACAGGCAGAAATTCAGTTTCCCTACAGTTAAATTGGATCAGGACAGCAGCTTTTATGAAGTCAATAATACTGCAGGAATTTGGCATGATTGCATTCTACCTCTTCCTTCAAAGTTGAGATTCACCCCAGCCCCTCCTTCTTTCTGTTCCCCTCTCCCTTTCTCACTCTTCCCCCAATCCCCTCTCTTACTGCTCCCTCCCTCCTCCTTATTCTTGGCGTGCTGTGAGAGTGTGCTGGTGTTGGAGGGTGGCAGTTCCTCATTGTATAGCTGTGTGAAATTTGTGTGTGTGCGCGTGTGTGCTGTGATAAGACCCAGGGAGAGAAGCCAGCGTGCCGACATCTCCCTGCCACCGTGGTTATCGCCTGCCGCAGCTGTGCCTGAGCCCCGCGACATCTGCTCCCTCACAGGAAGCCTGCGCAATGCATCACACACACATACACACACACACACACACACAGGCACACACACAGGTACACATACACACACCGCACACACACATTTCATCTACATATAAAATATCAAAACGATTGCTGTGATGACTACTAAACCATCAGATTTTAGTCTGCTAAAATCCCCCCCCAACAAATACATAAATATTCATTCATAAACACACTCATATACTCTCCTACTCTCTCTTTCTCGCGTACAAATATCTCACGTACAAACACATACACTACATCTACATATAAAATATAAAAAGTCCACACTTAGGGATGACTACTAAACTGCCAGCTTTAGACACCCCCCCTCCACATTTCTGAATTCGGAGGGGGGGTTAACCCTAATCCTGCCTGAGACAAAGAGTGTATGGCCTGGACTGAGGCTGGAACAGAGATGGAGGCTGGAGGACTGGTTCAGAGGTTGGGATGGAGGCTGGGGGACTGGTTCAGAGGCTGGGATGGAGGCTGGGGGACTGGTTCAGAGGTTCGGACAGAGATGGAGGCTGGTAGACTGGTACAGAGGCTCGGACAGAGATGGAGGCTTGAAGATTGAGGCTGAGGATGGGAAGGAGGAACAGCCTGGGCGGCTTGGGTTGAGACAGGCTTGGGCTGAGGGACTGAATGAACGTTTACTCCTGAGTTCTGCTGGGTTTTTATCACAGAATTACAGGGGTACGCTTCTGACTAAGCCTAATTATAGAGCCCTTATCGTTGAAATGTTCACAAAGCTCATTACTGCCAAGAAACGGGAGCTGCCGCAGGTAATGCTCTGTGTTGGGTATTAGCCGCTCTCTCTCCAAGGCTCACACTCTTTACATATCCACACTGTCTGTGACGCAGCTGGAATGTCTGGTGGTTTTCAATGCATAACTGTCTCTTAACTGGCCTCCTCACTGATTTGTGAAGTTTTTTTTTTACCTGAAGGCACCAGTATTTATGTGATTTAAAGAATCAATTACAGATTCTCTTTAAATTGAAGTCCTTGAGAACAGACTTGCAATCCTATGCACTCGGGGGACAGATAAAAGAGGCAAATGAAGAAAGAGACAAATGAAGAAAGAGAAGGGCGGATGGAGAGATGGATGGAGAAAGTGAGCCATGATATCAGAGAAGAAGAAAGCAAGAAATTAGGAGATCTAATGCTCTTTGATCTTAGATTAGATCAATGGTAATGCTCCATGTCTCAAACTATGAGTATGCCATGCTTTAGGTGTTATTGGTATAATTGATAGTCCTGAGTCGCTTTCTGATTGTATGTATTTGTGTGTGTGTGTACTGTGGCTCCCCAGAGACCCAGGACCAGGCCCCCATAAAGGAACCCTCAACCCGAGAGAGAGGACTTTTCCCTCAGCCTCCAGCTGGCAGAGGAAACCCTATGGAAGTCCCCGGTCCCCCCACTCTCAAAAAACAAAACAAATTTCCCAAATGTGTGTGTTTGTGTGCCACACGTGTACAAACACATCTCTGCTCAAGTTGAAGCAGTCTGTCACATATCACGGTTTCACTCCTTCACTTTAATTACAGGAACAAGTGGTTGTGTCAATGACTCTGTCCTTAAAAACTCCACTCGAAAACACAGGAACTTTCACCCGAGTTACTGTGCCAACGCTCACTGTGTAGCTAACTTCCATGCCCTTGTTCTGTAGCATGCGGCGCTAACTCAACACAATCTGATTACCTGTCAATCACTCAGACTTAATGAGAAGGCCTGACAGCAGGAGGGGTGGCTGTCACTCATCACGGCTGCACACAACCTACAGGAGCCTCTCTGCAGAGGTGGGTGTCCTGCCACCACTCCACAGTGGGAACAATGTGTAGGAACTTGTTAAGCAGTCGGGGTAAGGAAGATACAGAAACTACTAGAGTGCTAATGGAAATGGATTGGAACAGAAATAAAATATTGAAATTGTTCTTGTTGCTCATAGCTAAAGCACAATGGTTCATTTGCAATTGGTCTAGCTGGAAAGGAAGAACCTCCTACCTTCATGGCCTCTTTGATGATTGTGGTTTGCCAGGTTTGTCTCTCTGTCGCCTGATTGGTGACTGTGAAGGTTCCTTTTGTCCATCAGCAGCCTGTGATTGGTCAGAGTGACAGTTGGGACTCGGGCAGGAAGTCGTGGGGTGGGGGTCTTGACCTTTCCAGGGTTGTCCCTCCTCAGGTGCTCCAGTTGAACTCTGGTGGACATGGTCCCTCTTCCAGTCCCTCTACCAGCACCTTCACGGTTACAGCCTGGACACAGTCTACTGCTCCCCCGTGACTACTGTAAGACTACGGGTCCTGCGAGCTGATGGTATTGTCCAAAGAAAACCTGTACAGACAGTGTTCTTACTGTGACCGAGCAAACAGCAGTCCAGTCCAATCCTCTCTGCTGTGTGTACCTCCTGTCCACCAGTCCTGACAGCACCAGTGTCTGTTTAAAGGATTTCCCAGATGGTCAGGTGACCTGCTCCTCTTTGACAGCTGGAATCCTCTCTCTGTCTCTGCTCTCTCCTCTCTCGTTCTCTTACTGTCTCTCTCTCTCTCTCTCTCTCTCTCTCTCTCTCTCTCTCTCTCTCTCTCTCTCTCTCTCTCTCTCTCTCTCTCTCTCTCTCTCTCTCTCTCTCTCTCTCTCTTGGCAAGCTGGGATAGACAGATCAGTGTGTGAGCCACAGACACACGGCTCTCACGATAAGAGAGTTAGCAGCAGCTTTAGCCCGCGGCTACAGCAGGAGCACATGGCTGCTGATATTCAGAGAAACGGAAAATAGGCGCCCCCGCTAATTCTTATTCTTCTTTTCTTCTTCTTCTTTTCCCTATTTTAATTTCCTCTCAGATGTTCCGTGAATGGGTCACTTCAACACAGTTGTAGTCCTTCAAGAATCTTCACACCAGTCTCCACACTATACCGCTCTCTCTTGTCGTCCATGACTCTGTGACTCTGGATTGACACATGTAATTAGCGGTGACCTCCTTCTGCCAGTCCCCTTTCTCTCCTTCTCTCTCCCCTCTCTCTATGTCTCTACCTCTGTCTCTCTGTCTCTTTCTCTCTTTTGCACTCTTGCTCTCCCTCTTCTCCTCTCTAGCACTTTCTCCCCAGTCTACTCAAATCAGCCTTACTCCTTTTCTCTCTCAGAGGAGTGTGTGAGGCAACGGAGGGTGTGTGTAGCAGGGGGAGGTCACTCAGCCTTATGGCTCCTGTAGAGGGACAGTGCTCTGGTCTGAACTCCTCTCCTGTCACAGTGGCAGACATTCAAGCGCCTCCCAGTGAGACTCAGAGTATGTACAACTGTGGGTGTGTTTTAACTGTGTTAATAAGGGTCTATTACTGTTTATGTGTTATTTGTGTGTGCTGTAATTTTTGGATTTTGAGAGAGTTTGTATAACGGTGTGTGTGTGTCCTGTCTCTGTGTTCTCCCGGGGGAAGGTGAACAGGACTGCAGGGTGGTGATAGCAGCAGACAGCAGGTCTGGGACTGTGTCTGTGCTTCCTCTGTCAGGAACCAGCCGCTGTATCTGTGGCTGGCCAGGCCTGGCTTCTCCTTCCCTCCACACACACAACAGGGCTGCGCCTGTTCCCTCTGCTTCCTCCGACACTCACACACACACTCACACACACACACACACACACAGACAAAGCCGCGCACACACGCACAGGGACACATGCACACACACACTCTTTCAACCCCTTCTAACTTAGCCACTGAAGGATGGCTCTATAGCCTAAACCCCAAAGGCGGTTTTGGGTCAAAAAGAAAAAAAGAATCATGAAATCATGAATTCCTTTAATGTAAACAAACATCTTCGAATTGCCAACAACCAATTTTAAAATTGAACAGGGAAGGGGGGGGGGGGCATGGGGTGGGGGAGGGGGGGCATAGCAGCAGCCAGTGGAGTTACATGTGAAAAACCCAACCATACAGCTGCCACCCCTCGGACCCCTTCTGACCCGACTGACTGGACCACATTACTATGACAACATCCTTGCGTTGCGCTCACACGCATATAGTTTGGTGCATGTGTTCTCCCCATAATACAAGTGAGAGAGGATGTGAGAATACAGCTGTGAGGCAGTCAGAGTGAAACCAACACACAGATGGTGACAAGCAGAGTGGATGTGAGAGTAACGTCTCTGTGTGTGTGTATGTGTGTGGAGGGGCCAACTCTTGTGACCCAGAGACAATGTGATGACAGTGAATTGAGACTGAGGGGAATTCTGTTTTTCAGAAACAACATCCTCAACATCAGAACCTTTCAAATTAATTTAACAAACAACAATCATCCAGTTTGACTGTCCAGTCCTGAAAATGATTTAATCAGGTTATTTGTAGGGCATCAATGACAGTTGATGAGAAAAATTGATATCCCAACTTTTATTGAAAGTTTGTCATTGGTAAAAATACAGAACCATTTCTGAGCTCCAGATTATGTAGGATATGTTTTTTTCAATTTCTCATCTACATCATCTCTGAACCGCTCAGACCTGAATCAGCCTAATCTGTAGTCAATCTGTAGGTTTGTACCGTGGAGTGAATCTGGGTTAGGAGCATGTTCCTGAGTCTGTGGTCAATCTCTTCGGTGTACATTTCCTATGATTATGACAGCACAGAATTACTTTCTAGTATGCTCCTTCTTTGCGTTCATCATGTCAGACATCAGTAGGGTTGTATGTGTCTTGGGACAGAAGGTTATGCACATGGATCACAGAGGATCACAGAATGAACTCAAATCAGAATGTAGAACAGCCCACTAGGATCTCATTATTATGATTATAATGAGGATTATTGTGTGTGCGTGTGTGTGTACTTACATGTATCCATTTGGCAGGCTGTTTTACGATCTTTTTGTGCACGTTCTCCAGTGTGTGTGTGTGTGTGCTCCTGCTGTTTGCTGTTTGTTGTGTGTGTTTCACATGTGTTTGGGGGTCCCAGCCCCCTGCCCTCTGCCCCTTTTGTCTCTCAGACATTTGTTTGTATAAAATTAACTTTTGGGGGGGCAGTGAGACAATGACTGGACCCCAGTCACAGCAGAGCAGCGACGCTCCAGCCAGGGCCTATCAAGCTAAGGTTTTGCCCCCCAGCTAAGGTCCGAGAGGGGGGCACTTTCTGAGAGGATGGGTGGGGATTGGGAAACATATAGGGGAAAGTGTGGACGTCTGAAAAGAGCAGGATAGAGGGCATCAGGAGAAGTAGGGTGTAAAGAAAACAGAGGAAGAGAGGGAGAGAGAAATGGAGGGAGAAAGGGATGGAGATAGAGAGAGAGATGGAGAGAAGGAGTGGGTCCAGGGGTGTGTGTGTGTGTGGGGGGGGGGTGTTGAGCGTTAGGCGAGCAGCTAGCTCCCAGCAGCTGCTCGTCCCAGCTCCTAGCTGCAGCAGACTTGAGACCCAGCCATGTCAGAGCGATCCCTCTATCAGCGACACCCAGGCGGCAGACTCCCCTCACCCAATAAAACCAGGACGGCAATCATCACCTCCACCATGAGTCAACATTCAGCAGAGAGAAACACTGCCCTTCTGATTACTGATCTCTTGATATTTGTGGGATTTCTTCGTTTTACATTTAACAAAGTAAGTACAGAGACATTCCCCCGTGGCAAGTAGGGTGAAGTGCCTTGTCCAAGGACACGTCATTTTTGCACAGCCGGGAATCAAACTGGCAACCTTCTGATGAGTAGCCCGATTCCCTAACCGCTCAGCCATCTGACTCCCACTTTTATTCAGAGAAGAAAGCTCGTCCCTTCTCATAAAGCCTTGTGACACAAAATTATATTGAACATAGTTTTTATAGACAAAGCAGAACCCAGATATCTAATGTGGTTTTGCACTGTATTTCTTTCTTTTAATACTATCAATGAGAAAATGAAGAGACAGGAGCCAAATATTCCACCTAGTTAAGGATTAGAGAGCCTGCCAGGTTGGGGGCTACAGTGCTGGGGACAGCTGGGGCAGGTCTAGGACAAGGCTAGGGCAGGGCTGAGGCAGGGCAGAGGCAGGGGCAGGGCTGAGGCAGGACTGGTACAGTACAGTAATCAGTCAAGCTAGGGATTGGAGACCTGGGCAGTCAAGGATGGAGTCATATGGTGGACTGTCCTACCTTCTGTCTCCTGCCTCCTCTCAAACACCTGGCTACTGCTAGCTGAATGAACTTCACTTCTGGAAAACACCAAGCCTTTCACGCACAGTGGGCCAGCAGTCTGGCCTCTGCTGCCGGATCCGTACACTCTGGGCCACGGTCTGGTCTCGTTTGGTTTGGTCTGGTCCAAGGTCTGGTTTGGTGTGGTTTGGTCTGGGGCTGCTTTGGACTGGTCTGGTCTGGTTTTAGCAGGAAACTTAAAACCATTTTTTTAGAAGACAAACACAGATTGACAGCAGTATGGTCTGAAGCCACACTGGCATATTAGGAACACAATTCCCCAAAGCACACACATACAAACACACACTGGCAAACACAAACACACACACACCCCAAACGTGGCAGCTGAGTGTGTTTCGTCCTCTGTAGTGTGTTTATGTGCACCTGTTTGGCACAGGCAGTCCCTCCAAACCTCCACATCTTAACCGAACTCTATAAGTTAAACCGTCCCCATCTGTCACCAGAAAACTCCACACAGATGCATGGGGAGCTCTCCCGTTTGTTCACAGCAGACTTGGCTCACAGTCAAGAACTGTCAAAGCACACCTGCTAAATTAAGCGCATTCTCACACACACAAATATATGTGCAAAAAGACAACAGGGTTGAAGCTGCCTCCAACCCCCCCACCACCATCACCAACACATACGCAGGCACACACACATACAGGCTTGTGCGATTTAAACTGATATATACGTTTACAGTTACATGATTACTGTAGCTAGCTAAACATTTCCATTTACATTTAGTCATTTAGCCAATGCTCTTATCCAGAGCGACTTACAGTAAGTACAGGGACAACGTCATTTGACACGGCCGGGAATCGAACTGGCAACCTTCTGATTACTAGCCCGACTCCCTCACCGCTCAGCCATCTCAGACTCCCTAAACAGATGCAACTGACCAGTTAATATGAAATGCTAACCCGTTGAAATGATTTAAATGATTTGCCATTGTGTTTTGAGTCAGAACATTGACATCAACACTGATATTTTTGATAACTTAATAGTACTTACGGTATGTACAGTAGGGGTGACCATGTGTTTATGGAGAACTCTGAATGAGTGTAGTGTCCTATTGTGTGAAGCCTGTTTCTAAAAGAAAGTGTTAAAAATCTCTTTTGCATTGTCGCTTGCAAACCACGACTACTATGAAGAGTGAAGATATATAATAGTTCTAAAGACTAACTTCAGAAGGTTTGTATAACTGTGTTTTGTCTGTTTTCTTTGAAGAGGTACTTTGGGGTGTAGCCAGCTTGTGGGCAGACACAGATCATTTATGATGTATTACAGTATAAGGCATAAATAGTTCTCACAATAGACCAAATCACTCAAAATACTTAACTAACAGTTAGTAGCTTAACGCTTTATAATTCACTTTTATGAAGCATGATTTGCATTAATAAAAAAAATCAGTGTTGTTGATTAAATTCTGGACACCCCCATTAAAGTGGGGTCCATATCATAGATATTATAAAGCCATTGATATGTATTGCATATGGGCATATGCATCTGAACCCAGGCTAGACACAAATACAGACAAGGAGACGGGACTGAGGAGCAGATCTTATATTTATTCCAAAGGTACATGGAGCAGGCAACAGAGTAGTCAAGGTGGGTTAAGGTAGTGACCCTTGAGGCAGAGTCCGTTAAGGACAAGGCGGCAGGCAAGCTAGGAGTCAGGGCAAGCAGAAGGTCAAGATTAGGAGAACTAGGAGATGGAAAACTCCAAATTCCAATAAAAGGGAGGTGGCTGAGCGGTTAGGGAAGAATGTCCCTGTACTTACTGTAAGTCGCTCTGGATAAGAGCGTCTGCTAAATGACTAAATGTAAATGTAAACGGCAGCAGGGGAAAAAAACTGATCGGACAAGAGACAAACTGGCAACACAGAAACAGAAAACAAATAAATACACTGGAAGATGGAAGACACTTGAAGGTGGAGGAGACAAAGACAAGACAATAGTTCAGGGTGTTCAATATAGTAATTACGAATTGTGAGCATTTATGAAATGTATTTATGCTTTTTATATGATATCTTAATACTTTATTAATAATATACCAATGCTTTCCAAATGTTCTAGTGAAAGATTAACATTTTACTGCTGGGTTGTGACTTTTAAAATACTTCACTCACAGTAAGTATGGTAAATGAGTCCTTTCTAAAGTTGAAAATCCAGTCATCAAACACCTTATAAATTAACCATGAATTCAAGAATAAACAATTTGCAACTGTGTTTATCAAGCACAATATAGTGATAAACATTAGTTCTGCATCTATATTAAATAATGTATTAATTGTGTTTTATGAGCGATGAACTATTAACAAATTCTTTACAAATGTTTCAGTGAGTAGTTATAATAAAGTGTTATCTGAAGAAGTTTTAAAAAGTATTACAGTGCAGTGCAGTGTTAGTGTTATTGAGTAGTTGGTGACCCATGATGACTATTGATGGAGGCACATGACTGCTTCTATGGATCCCGACATATCTCTAACTCCAGTAGGTGAGGGCAGAGCAAGAGTGAGCACCACAGGTGTACAGCAACAGGGAATAGGAACACAGAGACAACATGTGGGCTCCTTGAGTGGATTAAAGTGTTAACTTCACATCCCCGGTCGTTCTGCAGATCTGCTAAATAGATTTTGTTTAACATTTAACCATTGTTACAATGACGGCATGTTGCATAGCTAGCTATCAAATAAATTAGGGAACAGTTAAAGTCAGCTAACAGCTATATCTTTGTCAATTTCCAATCTAGAATACTGTTATTTTCAACTATAGTCAACTGAGCTATAAGTATCATCTTCCTTTCACTTCCACAACCTTGGCCTCTAGAGTTGCTGCTGCTGTAGCCTCTGATATACTCTCAAGTAATCATAACATTCCTCTTCCTGTCTTTCCTGTTCTTCTGTCTCTTTCTTACCCCCCACCCCCCCTCCCACCTCATATGGCTCGTGGCATGCACAGCCGCTGAGCTGCTCTAAATTGGTGCCACTCTGAATAGGAGACAGATGGAAACGAAGGTTCCCTGCTGAGTGGTTCCTCTGCAGCTGGGCTGTGTTCCCTGTGCCAGGGAGCGATGACAGCTCAGCAAGGTGCCCACACACACACACCCTAAGACAGGCCGCTTGGAGTGCCATTACACTTACACACAGTCGCGCGCACACACATGCATACACGTGCATACACACACACAGTCGCATACACACACAGACACTGCAACCTCTATACGCTCTACAGGAATCCCTAAGTGGTGGCTTGGTGTATGGAATGTATTACTGTTCCACAACACCACCATAGCAACACACCAAACATTCATTAAGGTGTGGATGAATACCCATGCACCCATCCAAAGAAACATGGTCTATTTCAAATGCATAGGCATTTGGGAGGGCAGACAGCGCTTATCATGGAGGAGACCTGAGTATTAAATAAAACACTTTTTTCAAGATTTTGACCTTTCTTCGAGGATGGAGAGTGAGAGCAAAAGACAGAGGGTGAGAGATAAAGAGTTAGGGAGAGAGAAAGCGTGTGTATGTCTAGAGGGTATAAACCCACATTAGTCCTCACTGCCACGGCTTTCAGAGCCACAGCTTCCAGCAGGGTGACTGACAATGAGACCAGGGACTGGAAGAGACAGACAGAGAGAGAGAGAGAGAGAGAGAGAGAGAGAGAGAGAGAGAGAGAGAGAGAGAGAGAGAGAGAGAGAGAGAGAGAGAGAGAGAGAGGAAAGACAGAATGAAAGATAAAGAGAGAATGGTTGGGAGAGGAGGCGATAAAGACGCCCCCAGAATTTAACTGCAACCAAATAGTCATCTCCCCTGGCTGACATATTGTGTACTGGGCCTATGAATGTTTCATAAGAGGCGTCTGCCTATAAAAGGTCATTGTAGAATTTCCAAACAGAGAGACACCTGTCTTTATTCTGCAGACACCAACACATGAACTATCCTCTCCTGCAGATATGAACTCCTTCATGCTCATGGGACATTTTAAGAATAGACTTTTATGAATCCCACAAATATGAACACACATACACACACGTGCACAGAGTGGTGGCACACACACACTCCAGAAAATCAGCTCTGCCTCCATCCCTTCATGCTGTCCAAGCCACATCAGCAGCGGTCGCGGGCCAAGTGCTCACCCATGTCCTGACCAGGCACCTAGGCAGGAGAACAATCTGTTCTGCATGTTTTTATATTGGGGTTCTTTTTGCCTCAGGAACCCATTTAAGCAAAGGGACAACATGCATAATCCATGCAGAAAGGCCCGACAAGAACTGACATGACCCAAGTGAAAATCAAACACAAAGATAGGCCAAAACTTTTTTAAATCGGCAAGAATCAACTGCACTTAGTAAGAATGATCTAAGGCATCATCAATCATTGACTCAATCAATACATTTCTCTGTCATAAACCGTTTCAAAAAGATGCCAAATCTCTTTGTCATACCCTGGGGGAAATGGATGCAGATTAGCCAATGACATACCTCTCCACAGTCACTCGTTTTCACATGATGCAAAAATAGGAATATTTATATACCTACACATTTCCTTACCATTCATATATTCGAATAAACAACAGTAAATTTAGTCTTTGAATTTGACCCGTCTCATGGACCACAGCCAGTATTATGCAGGTTTTCTCCTCTATACTGACCCCAAAACATACACATACACACACAAATACACACACACACAACCCATCTCATTATCACAGTGTTTTAGACATACAAGAGACTGGGGAGTACTTTTATTTGATCTGCTTTGCATAAACCGATCCCACCTATCCCAGTGTGTGAAAAAATCAATTAGCTCTGCTTAATTGGCCTGACCGTGCACACGGAGGCATGAGAGCAATCGATGTGGAAATGAAAAATGAAGCTAAAGGCCATCTTATTGTATTGATTACCAGGAAAGAGAGAAATGCACTTCATCTTTCTGACCAGGAGTTGTAATATGAACTGGAAGTCTATCCTAGGCAGGCAGGCAGGCAGGCAGGCAGGCAGGCAGGCAGGCAGGCAGGCAGGCAGGCAGGCAGGCAGGCAGGCTCATCACATAAGTGTGTCCCTAACAACCTACTGCCCTCTCAGCTGGGGAGACTGTTCAGGGTCTGGTCTAAAGAGGGAGGGACTAGGAGGGGTGGGGTTGTTTCAGCTGGAGCCTGGGGTCCAGTGGTCATCTTTGATTTGTTCTTCAGGCCCAGGGAGTAGGGAGCCAGGCCTGCTTCCAGCTAGGTTCTAGGGTTTAGGGTCCAAGACCACAGTCTAATTTGGGATGCAGGATCAGTCATGCCCCTCTGTGTCAGACAGACCTCCAGTGTCAACTCCAGGTCGTGCCAGGAGTCAACCCTCATGGCGTCCTCCATCCTGCCAGTCTGCTTATCAGGACGCGGCCAGCCGTGCGGATCTGGGTTGCTAAGCGCTGCCTGCGTGTTTGTTTTCTCTTATCCTGGCACGGCGTGCGCCCCAAGCCCCGGGCAGAGCCCCATGTGAAGGAGGCAGATAAAAACAACAGGGCTGGCCTCTGGAGGAGAAGAGAGAAGAGGATGAGGGGAGGAGAGAAGGTGGAAGAAGAGAGGCTCGCCACAGGATTCTGAGTGTCCTTCCCTGAGGGGACAGGATTGATTGTGGGGGAGGGGGGGATGCTTTGCCTCTGTAGTCCCCCATCTCTGTTTCTATCCATCTCCCCCTTTCTCACCCTTTCCGTCCCGTTCTGCTCTGCTTCAAAGGGCAGAGGAATGCTGTGATAGAGCGGGTGAGAACAGAGGTTAGCGAGGCAGAGAGAGGGAACAGAGAGAAAATGGGAGAGAGAGCAGGGGGAGAGGCGGGAGCTCAGGAGAGGTGAGAGTGGAGGGCTCAAAGACCTCCTGGTGTGTTGGTCCTTGCTCTGTGGTCTCTTCCTGGAGGCGAGAAGAGGCATGGGGGTCGAGCCATGAAAGAGTCACTCCTCTCTTTCTCCCTGTCCTTTTCTACAGAAGCCACTGGTTACAGGCTATGGTCTCTCTGTGGAGATGAGAGCCTTTGATAAGGCTGTGAATCTGCACATCAGTGATGGACAGAAGAGCAGGCATCATTAACCCTTTCTCCAGAGTGTTATTCCTGCCTGCAATGGGCTGGGCTGGGCCAGTCCATGGGTCAAACAAAGGTGACATGGAGCTAACAACACAGAGCACTGAGTGGATGGTGCTGTTTACTACGAAACAAATTGGCTTGAATCTTTGATATAGGGTGGGAGAGGAGAGGAGATAAAGGTAGAGGAGAGTACAAGGAGTTATAAAGTCACACTGGTGTTTTATCTGACATCCATCAAAGAGTGAAAGAGAGAGAGACGTTGAGAGAGAAGTAAAGAGAGAGAGAGAGAGAGAGAGAGAGAGAGAGAGAGAGAGAGAGAGAGAGAGAGAGAGAAAGAAAGAAAGAAGAAAAAAAAAATCCCCAGAGAGATTAAAAAACACATAAACCACATCGTTATGAGACGAAGGTCAGGAAAAAAAGAGTCACAGAAACGGAGAGAGGGAGTGAGAGGAGAAAGAATGAGGGAGACAAACAGTGGCATAGAGCAAAGGATGGAGGGAGAGAGAGAGAGAGAGAGAGAGAGAGAGAGAGAGAGAGAGAGAGAGAGAGAGAGAGAGAGAGAGAGAGAGAGAGAGAGAGAGATGAGAGAGAGAGAGAGAGAAAGAGGTAGAGATGAGAGACGGCACGGGGCAGAGTGGAGGAAACAAGTAACTAGCGTCATCTCTAATGGGAATATCAAGGCAGCGCGAGGTAAACAGGCTCCTCCAGCCTGCTACAAAGAGAATGTGGCGGCTGTGAGAGCTCTGGAGTGTCGGCTCGCGCCTGTGGAGGGCTGATAACACCGCTCCGCCCGCCTGCAGCCCGCTGATAAGAGCAGCGCTGGCATGTGTCGCCCCTGATCCCAATTTCACAGTCAATATTCATCCGCCTTGACAAACAAGCAGCGTTTAAGATAAAATATAAATATAGAGAAAGTCCCCCTCTGCTATTACCTCCTATTTATTCATCTCCTCAGCACCTCCACGCTGCCTTTTAAACATACGTAAACACCCCCCCCTCCTCCACCGTGCCCCGGCCCCCCTGCACCCCCCTGTCATCCCATCACCAAGACTCCTACTCCTGCAGACACCCTCAGCCAGCCTCCCCAATCCCCAGCCCCACCCCCACACACACACTTTTGTCTTTCACATCCCAACATCTGAGTCTCTCCTGATGCATTGTGCTAGAAGTGTGTGTCTGTGTGTCTTTGTGTGTGCCTTTGTGTGTGTGCATGGGCATCTGTACTGTATATGTATGATGCATGATGTACTGTAGGCTTGTGTGGATTTGTCAGCTGGCCAGACTCCCTGAGTGTGAATGTGCCAGAGGCAGACCACAGATGTTAACCTGAGCCCTGTCCCTCTCTCTGTCTTTCTCTATCTCTCTGTCCCTCTCTCTCTCTCTCTCTCTCTCTCTCTCTCTCTCTCTCTCTCTCTCTCTCTCTCTCTCTCTCTCTGTGCCCCTCTCTCTGTGCGCCTCTCTCCCTCCCTCTCTCTGTCCCTCACTCTATGTCCCCTCCTCTCTCTCTTTCTCTTACCCCTTCTGTCTTTTCCTTGGTTCTCTCACCCAGCTTCCAGGGCCTTCCAGATTGAGCAAGCCACCTGTCTTTGCTTCAGGTCCAGGTCTTGGTTAAGGTCAGGTCTAGGTCTAGGGTCAAGTCTTGTCCAGGTCTTGGTCAAGATCCAGGTCTAATTTAGGTCCAGGTCTAGGTTCAGGTCCAAGCCTGCCAAAACAGGCTAACAGACTGGACCACAGTGGACAGCGAACACCAGCTGGAATAAGAATTCATGAACTTCCATGGAATACGTAGTTTTGACCTAGTGGAAACCCTTCATCCCTCCCCTCACTCCCCTATCATCCCTGCTCTTTCCAGAACCTTCTCTTTCTTTATCCTATCACACCCTCTACAATCCTTTTATACCCTGGCATTGCCTTTTTCTCTCTTTCGTCCTATCCCCTCCTTTCCTCATCCTCTTCCTTCTCTTTCCTTCTCCCATCCACTTCCCCACAGTACAAGACGTTCCATCCTTTACATCTCTCTCTCTCCTTCTCTCTCTCCCCCTGGCCCAGACCTGTCCAGCCAGCTGGCCGTATCTGTTTAAATCTGGCTGGGGCTGAGCCCCCTCTCCTGGAGATTACTGCACAGTCTCCTCTCCTCCACAGATGGGAGAGACAGGCTGCCAGCTGGCACAGGGACACCTACTATCCCCCATGGCTCTGGGCCAGGAGACACAGCCTGCCTGTTTGCCTGCTTGCCTCACCACCCTGCTGGTTTGCCTGTTTGCGTGCCCTGCCAACCTGCCTGTCCTTTCCTTTTGACATAGCAACCCGCCGGCTTTCCTCTCTGCCTGTCTTTCCACTCTGCCTGTCTGACCTCCTTCATGATTCAGACCCTGCCTGTCTGTCTATCTGTGTCCCTCACCACTTTGCCTGCCTCTACTGCCCAATGCACTCTCTCTATCCTTGGGTCTCTTTTTCTTTGTCCACCTCAGCTCTCTTTCTCTCTTTACTCTATAACTATTTAATTCTGTCTCTCTTTGTTGCCCTCTCTTCATCCCTCCTCTTTCTCTCCCTCTCACAATATGACGATGAAGAGGAGAAGGACGGGGGGTGGGGGGTGGGGGCATTCAACACAGTCACATGTGCTGATGTGATAAGGGTGCTTGGTGGAGATAACCAAGCGTCCTTCATCACTAAGGAACCACACACACACACTCACATACACACGTACACACACACTCACACTCACCCCCCCACACACACATATACACACATCTACAAGTTAATTATTCCTGGGTTGAAAGATAATAGAGAGTTAGATATCTTAAAATAACCATGTTGTAGAGTGCTGACTACTACTTCCCTGTAGAGGAAGAGAAAAGAGAGAAGAGAGGTGAGATGAGGAAGGGAAGGAGAGGAGAGGTGAGGTACTCAGTGGTGTGATGTCAAATAAGTCTTCATCTGGCGCAGGTGGCTGGAGTGAGCTTGAACACCATGCATTCATTTATAGAGTATGTGAACTGAGAGTGCCTTTGGGTAAAGTAAGTGTTCTGTATAGTATAGATAGAAGAGTAGATGTATGGAGAGCAGTTGTATCTTACTAGAGAGTCTGTCTGCATGGCCTGTGTTGCCTCTGGACCAGCCCGCCCACCTGCTATCCACTGAGATGATTATAGCTGGAGCAGGCCACAGATTACTATGACCTCTAGGACCCAGCCAGATGGACACATGCACACACACACACACACACACATATGCACACACACACATTACAGATACAGCAATATATTTTAAAGAAGAAATCTGTCTGGATAAATTCTATTGGACATATTCAAAATTGTGTTTATACGGTTTGTAGATTTTTTGTGTGAACATGTATACATTCATGGGTGGTGGGGGGGGGTCTGTGTGTGAATGTGTGTGTTTGAGGAGAAGCAAAGAGTGGGTGTATGTCTAGGGTGCCAGCCATAGTCCTGCTGATGGGAAAGGACATCACTACACATCCAGCATAGCCAGTCCAGCTGTCTGCAGACTCCTAACACACACACGGCATCCATAGGGTAGCACCCTTACATGGTCTCCTCTCCCTCTCTCTCTCTGCTTGTCTCTCTTTCTGGTGAGCTCAGGAAGCTCTTAGTGCTGACAAAGCAGACAGAGTGACTGTGGGTGAACCCCCACCCCTCCACAATGACAACACGAGCCAGGAGAGGGCAGAGACTGCTATGACTCCACTGGCTCCCCACAGTCCTGCACTGTCTCTATATTTACACCCTCCTCTTCCTGTCCCAGCGTCGTTAGGCCCGTACGGGTGGGGTGACGGAGTGTCTCCTGACAGACTGCGGTCTTGCGCGGTCGCCAGTCTGAGGACTGTGAGTACGACAGAGTGCGTCTCAGTGCCAGTGTAGCAGAGGTGGTTTGAATTTCTTCCTCCTCTCAAGTGTTTGCTCTCTAAAGGTTCGAAGGTTATGTCACTGACTTTGGTGACACTCCTGTTGATATGCGCCTGTGTCACAGATCATAGATGATTCCAGTCTTATCGAGTGTGTGTCCATGAGTTTGTGTATGATGTATAAATGTGTGATATTGTGTGACTTTGTGTGTGTGTTGGTGATGTGTCACTGTTCCAACTGCAGCTACTAGTCTGAAAAACAGAGGTCATACACAGTTCTGTATTAGCAGTGGAGTTGAGGGCATCGGCTGAATCTATGGAATTTATGACACAATGGAACACAAGAGTTTGAGAAACACACATTAAAGAACTCCATAAACATCCAACAGTCATACCATGTGCACTTTTATTTAGCTCTGTTTGAGGTGGTAATCTATTTACAGCATAAGGCCTTTATAACAGTCACTAAACCATATGAAGTAGACATGAATACACACACACACACACACACAGTATAAACACATAATCTTCCCTGGGAATTTTGGTGCATGTGTTTGCACCAAATTTGCCCCAAATTTACTTGAACCATGGAATGACAGGCTAAGGATATATATGTTTAAGTTCTACTGTAAATTGCAAGGTATTGACAATACCTTGATTCTGATTCTGCCACCTCATCATTGATGTCCCCACTTCTCTTCTCCTGCCCCCTCCCATATCCCCTTCCTTGACCTTCCTCCTCTTTTCTTCCTCTCCACCCTACTTCCCAATTCCTCCAACCTTCTCTTCTTCACCTTCCTCTTCGTCTCCTCCCTCCTCTTCCACTCTTCCCACTTGCTCTTTTCCACCTTCCTCCCATTCTCCTGCCTCCTCTCCTCCCTCCTCTTTCCCTCCTCCCTTCCTCCCTCCTCCCCTTCTCCTACTACCTCCCCTTTTCCACCTTCCTCGCCTTCTCCTTCCTCCTCCTTTCCTCCCTCCTCCTCTTCTCCCTCCTTTCTCCCCCCCTCCTCCCTGCTACCTTTCTCAGTCCTCTCCCTTTCCTCCTCTCCTCCATCCTTACCCCTCCACCAAGCTCCACATCTCGTTCCTCCTCCTCTCCTACCTCCTCCCCCCTCCCCCTCTCCTCCTCCTCCCTCTTTCCTCCTTCCTTCCTCTACCTTCTCTTCCTACCTCTCCCTGCCCTTCTTACTTCCCTTCTCGCACCTCTACCTCTCCTCCCTCTCTTCCCTCTTCCCTCCTCCCCCTTTACTCCCATGTTTATGGAAGCTGGGACTCTGAAGGCTGCCAGCCGATGGCGTGAATCCAGATGGCAGCCACAAGGCAGGCGACGCAGCACAGCACAGCACAGGGAGGGGTACACACACACACACACACATACACGCACACACACACTCTCTCTCTGCTTAATGAACACTCATGCATTATTCATCACACACATACACACACAGGGCACAGACACTGCTCCTGTCAGGAACAGAAGGCAGTGCGACTACTCTCTGGTTTATTATCCTCTCTTTACTCTCTCTCTCTCTTTCTGTCTCCACACTTCTTTCCCCTCTTTCTTTTTCCTTCCTCCTCCTTCTTGCTGGTAGAATTCATGTGAAAGTATCTCCCTGCCTCATTGTTCTTCCCTGGCCTCTGTCCCCTCTCCTCACCTGCAGCTTCACATGATCTGCCTCCTCCTTCCTTCCCCCCACAACCCCCCCGCTCTTGCCCCCCACCCCCTGCACCCTCACCCCCCACCCCTTGGCCTCCTCCTCTCCTCAGACCCTGCCCTCCTCCAGCTGATAAATGGTGTGTGTGTATGTAGGAGGGGGGGGGAGGGGGGAGCATCAGCAGGGCAGGGCCATTGTCTGAATGGGGCTCACACTGAGCAACACCCGCTCGACTTCAGCTCACCGCTGCTCAAAGGCCTGCGCGGCAGGGCTCAGGGAAACAGATTCCATTGTGTCATCTTTATGAATAAATCATCACCTGCTAGCAGGGATGTAAGGAGCGGGGAGGGGGGAGGGAGAGAGTGAGATAGGGCAAGGAGGGAGGGATGGACAGAGAGAGGGCTGGAAAGAGGGAGCGATTAATGGATGGATGGGAAGAATAAGGGGAGCGGAGAGAAGGAAGAAGAGAGGGCAGGCAGGGGTGCAAGGCTCAGCTCATGAAGGCAGACAAAGCTTGTCTTCAGACCAAGATCATGGTGTGGTGTGTTTTCAAATGTGTGTGAACACATTTGACTGACTGGCACAAGTTTGGAGGGAGGGATGAGGGGAGCCATGGGAAGATGCCTGAAGAGGGGAGGGGTGGGAGCGGATAATGGGGGGGGTGGGGATGAATTGGAGTGACAGAGAGAAGGATGGAGGGAGGGGAGAGAAGGACAGGCAAGACCGTGCTGTGCCAGTAAAGGTCGTTTGTCTCCTTTGTGAGGTTGAGTGCTATTTGAACCTCCCTCCTGTGGTTACCGACTGGCCTGACGTCTGACCCCTGTCTTCTCTGGAGTGTTGTGTGTGTGTACTTGATGTGTGTGTGTGCGTGTGTGTGTGTCAAGGGCGCCATGTGGAGGGTTGAGATGGGTTTAATTGTCTGTGGTGGAATGCTGACACCTTTAGGATCAGGTGGCTTGCCGAGCACCTGCTAGGAGGATGAGGGGGGTGAGGGGGGTGAGGGGAATGAGGGGGTGAGGGGGATGAAATGGATGAAGGGGTGAGGGGGGTAAGGGGGATGAGGGGGATGAGGGGGGTGAGGGGAATGAGGGGGTGAGGGGGATGAAATGGATGAAGGGGTGAGGGGGGTAAGGGGGATGAGGGGGATGAGGGGGTGAGGGGGAGGGGTTTGTGTGTGTGTAAAGACAGGGGGGTTGGGTAGACTGACTGGTCTGGTCAAGTGTGAATAGACTACAGGTCACCTGGGTGTGGTCACACATGAGGGGAGTCCCACATCTCAGCCAGACACACATCCTCTACACCTGCCAATCAATAAATCCACTCTGTGATTGGATGGAATTTAGTTGTCACTTGCTGCAGGTCGCCATGGAGAACTGCTGAATTCATCATCCGACTCCCATGGCATCCACTGCAACCTGCTGGCCCCCCCACACACACACATACAAAACTACACACCAAAACATAAAAACTGGTGACCACAAGGTGTATTTATATGCTTGCATGTGCATGAGTGTGTGCGCGCGTGTACGTGTGTGTGTGGGTGTTGAGGCCAGGCCAGATTGTGTCTCAGTGTGCCAGCTATAGGGCTGCTTTCACTGCACCCTGCTCTCTCATCTGTTTTCTGAGGGATTAATTATAGTGGTGGGCAGCAGGGTGGAAGGGGGAGTGGAGTGGGAGGGGGAGTGAGTGTGTGTGTGTGTGTGTGGTGGGGGTTGCGGTGTATCCAGAGACCTCCTACCGTGAACTGAAACTTATTTACAGACACCCCACTGACAAGCAGCCCTACCCCCCCCCCCCCCAACCTAGACCCAATGTTGCCCCTCCCCCCCACACACACAAAACACACAGCTCCCCTTTTCTACTCTCACACATCCAAATGACTGCTACCTCTCGCTCGTCTCCAGGCCATCTGAGCAGACGGAAGCTTGTGTAGACGGGGCCTAGGGGCTGCAGGCTGGCTGGGATGCAGGTTGAGGACAGCGAAGGCTGGGTTAGGCTGGAGGACTGAGGGGATGGGAGGCAGGGCAGGGCTGGAGCTGCCTGGCTGTCCTGAAGTGGCTGGGTGATGGAGAGGCAGGTGTGGACCCTCTGCTTTGGCTCCACCGTCTGAATAGCTGTGTGATTACCTGCCCCCTCCTCCATCTCCCTCAAACCTCCTTCTCTCTCCCCCAACCCCCATTGCCCCCCCCCCCCCCCCCGCCCCCACAGCCCTCCTCTCTAACCCCAGCCTTCCACTCTGACTCTGACGGGCTGGTCTGAGGGCCCAGAGGGGTGGAGGACCCATGGAGGGCCAGGGCTGGTTAAACCAGAGGACTGGCAGGTGGCTCCTTTCTTACACTGGTTAATGGCTGACATGGATATTAGAGAGAAGAACGTGACAGACTGCCGCCTGTCTTTCTGTAGGATAAAAATACACAGCCATTGATTACAACCTGTTTTTCTACTAGATTATGTTATCATCGATATTTTGGTAGTTAACACAAAATGATTTTCTGCTTATTTATTGTAAAGTAGATCTGAGATATGTTGTTTGCGTGTAAAGAATAGGGTCCAAATACATTGTTGGTCTTTCTGAGGCCAAGGAAATGAAATATTTTAAATCATGTTTGATCATCAGTAGTTTATTCTGACAAGACATGGAGTGTCTTTGTCAGAATGAAGCCAAAAGAGTCATGATAAACTGCATGTTCTATTGTCTTTGTGGTTGAGAACCAAACATTGTCAAAATCCTGCTCTCTCTCTCTCTCTCTCTCTCTCTCTCTCTCTCTCTCTCTCTCTCTCTCTCTCTCTCTCTCTCTCTCTCTCTCTCTCTCTCTCTCTATCGCTTTCTCTCTTTTTCTCTCTCTCTTTTTCTCTCTCTTTGTCTTTTACTCCCTCTTTTTCTCTGTTTCTCTTTCTCTGTCTCTCTGCCCCCTCTCTCTCTCCCTCTCTTGCTCTCTCTCCCTCTCTTGCTCTCTCTCTCCCTCTCTTGCTCTCTCTCTCCTAAGTTCAGAGGGATTCTGAAAAAAAGGTTATTAAAATTCATGTGTGCAGCTCGGCTTTGCAACAGATGTTGGTATAATTAAAGAGAGAAAAAAGTATGAAATTAATTTCAGGTTTAATGTAAATTTCAGTGACTGGCAGAGCCGTGCTAATCACCATTCATGTACAAAGAAAATATGCACGCCCTAAGCAGCCATACAAAGACACATACACACCCACACACAGAGACACACACACATGCGCACACACAGTCATACCCACACACAGACACACACACACACACACACACGTGCACACAGACATACATACATGCACATACACAGACACACATGTAAACACCTACAGTAAGTTTTGGTGTCAATGCAACAAAAATATATTTCTCTTACAGTATGACGGGCGTAGGAACCCCTTTCTGTAGTCCTGCCTAAGGCTTGTAACCCCAGTTTTTCATCGGACCACAAGGATGTATTTTTGGTCTAGTAACTTTGTTCATTAGCTTTGTCAGCTGCAGTATATAAAATTGGTCAGAAGACCACAGCAGGGTCCAGATATATATTGCACTACCGTAAAACCAAATCTATAATGTTAAACCGTGTCCAACAACAGGATAATCTTACCTAACCCTGAGGACTAAATATGGATCTAATGCAGAGAAATAAATTATACAATGTATTTGAATATGCATGCCTGCATTATGTTCTTGCATGTGTGTATGTGTGTCTTTTACAGCCTACACAGCACACACACCTCCAATTGTCACAGATGGACACTCTCTTTCTCTCTCTCTACCTCTATCTCTCTACCTCTCTCTTTCTCTCTCTCTCTACCTCTCTCTCTCTCTCTCTCTCTCTACCTCTCTTTCTCTCTATCTCTCTCTCTGTCTCTGACACACACACACACACACGCACACACACACACACACACCAGCTGTCCTGGGTGCAATTACTCTGAATGGACAGTCTGAGCAGAAGGGGGCTGGTCTACACTTAAAACAGTTGCCTGGTCCATTCATAATTCATACATACATATGTGTGCCGGGCGCGCGCGTACACACACACAGGATGTAACGATTCAGGCAGTGCCATGGAACACCCTAAGAATAGTCCTAACATACACCTGTTCACCCCACCCCCCACCACCAACTCTGTTTCAGCAAACATGCTAGTGTAATCTCACACATACAGGTCATAGGTAGGTCATGTGGACAACCTGGACACACACACACTCGTTTTCCCCACCTTCTCCTTCCCTTCGCTGTGTATTTTCATGTGTGTGAGAAAAAAGTTTTGACAAAATATGGGAACAAGCATTTGACCTCTCTTGTCCTCTCTCTGCCCATTTCTCTTCCTCTCCTATTAGTTCTCAGCCTTTTTCTCTTTCTCTCTCTCTCTTGCACATACACATATACTGTACACACACACATGCATACACACACACACACACACACACACACACACACACACACACACACACACACACACACACACACACACACACAGTGACTCCAAGGCCTGCCACTCAACGCACACACAAGCATCTGGAGTCTTCCCACCTCAAGCCAAATTAAAATGAGGAGGGCAAAAAGATTCTTTCCAATTCACCAGATGTGAGTCATTTCATCTTGTGATTCAAATGAGTTTGGTGTTTTGTGTGAACAGATGTCCACAGCCCGCCTCCTTTATCAGCATTAGCTGATTGGGTTTTAGCATGCAGCCTTCCTCGCCTCTGCCTCCCAGGTAGCTCTGCACTAATCTGCCCATACACAGCTGGGCTGAAAGAGAGACACAGAGAGAAGAAGGGAGAGAGGGAGATGTGTGTGGGAGAAAGGGATAGAAAGAGACAGAGCACAAGGGGGAGAGAAAGTGGGAGGGATGGAGAGAAAGAAAAAGGGGAGTAAGAGGAACAGGAGGATAGAAAGACAGATCAATATAATTATAGTATATATAGAGTGTGAAAGAGTTAGAGAGACTGAGAGAGAGAGAGAAATACATATTAAAAGAGGGACAAGGGTATGAAAAGACAAATAATACCAAAAAAAGACTGTAGGTGGGGGGGAAAGAAATGATACAGCTGTAAAAGTCAGTAACAATTCAACCACATCAGACACACTCACACACGCATAGCAGATGCACAAACACATTTATAGTATGCACCCTAGCATATGGTACTTCATGAATATAATGACGTCTAGAATAGATAGATACAAAATCATGCTGAATAAAACAAAGGCACGTACAGTGGGCAACATAATTGAAGTGTGTGTGTGTGTGTGTGCGTGTGTGTGTGTGTGGCATGGGCAATAGCTCTCACTCAGATAATCCTTCACTGGCTCCCTGGCCCATTGCAATTCATGCTGGGAACACCTGCAGCACAGCCAGCTCCACACTGTGGGATTTCTGCTCCAATGGTGTGTGTGCGTGAGTTCATGTGTGTGTGTGTTCGTGTCTGTCATCATAGATGCCCAGCTTGCCATGCGCCCTACTACCACCTCTCTCTCTCTGTTCTGCCCTGGCATTTCTCAGACAACTGAGATGTGTGTGTGTGAGAGAGTTTGTGTTTGTTGGAAGCTGCGTTTGTCTGGGGGGTGACAGGGAGGCAGGGACCACCGGTGTTGTTTACCCAGCCGCTGTCTGACAACAACAGGGCTCTGTCTGTCCACACACCTGTTCTCTGTCCCTGTCATCAGTGGTACACACTGCACAAAGACCACCTCTGCCCTGGGGGGGGCGGGGGGGGGGGGGGGTGGCGGGGTGGGGGTGGGGGGTTTGTGGTGTGTGTGGGGGCGGGGGTTAACATTGAGAAGTAGATGTTTGGGTTTGTGACTAAGGGCTTGGAGAGCTGGAGAGTAGGTGAGACAAGCTGTGTCTCTTTGTGTGTCTTTGGTTACGTGTGTGTGTACATGTGTGTGTATGTGTGGGTGCTGTGTCCCTGGTCGCCCCACCTCCCTCCACTGTCTCCCCAGGAGTTTATCGGATGCGCTCAGCTTCGGAGCTCATTAAAAAGCCCCCATTATCCCGACATTTGCACGCATCACATGCAAAACTAATTTACTTGTAAGAAATTAAAAGTTCATTTTAATTGAGCTCGCGCTGCAGTATGCAAATGAGGAGTACATAATGTACATCGATGCGGAGACAACACTGTGCAATCAGACTTAACCCTCTCCCTACCAGACGAGGGACACAGACTTTGTAAATAACCACTTCTGTCAATCCGTCCATTCATCCATTCCTCCATCCATCTGTCCATTAATCTTCCCGTCTGTCTAAAATACATTTAAACAAAACAAACAAAAAATCTGAAAGTAGCTGTTTTTGTGTTTCAGATTGTGTGTGTGTGTGTGTGTGTGTGTGTGTGTCTGTGTAAGCGTGTGTCACACAAGAAGCACAGAGCTAATTTTCTCCTCTGTGACTTCATCATAGAAAGTCTGCCTCCTGAGAGAAACCTCCACTCTTCCCAACCTGTCATCTTTGAAACACAGCAAGGCTATCAAACACATTTTCTGGAGTGCGCCTGAGGATTCGTCTGTTCTTCTACAATGCAGTGTGTTTGCTTTGTGTGGAGGATGAATTCTTGACATTCAGAAAATTTCCATTTTTTGTAATTTATTTTTTAAGAATAAAATATACCCTTCTTTTCAAATGAACAACGTCTGTTTTGTGGAACTTCAAATATAATAACTATAATTGTATATTACCAAATGTTAATATTATAGACATGGATAGGTCTGACACTAGCTCCAGTTCTATCATCCTGCTTCCAGGAGAGGGGAACCAATACAGGGATATGTGGTGTGTGGGTGGAGGTCAGGTGTGTGTGTGTGGGTGCAGGTCAGGTGTGCGTTGATGCAAGTGTTGACTTGCTGCAGAACACATAGCCAATAGCACCTAAAGCCCAGTGTCCACAGTTCATTAGTTTGTGTGTGGTGAGCAGAACATATCTCTTTTCCCAAGGTAAGGGTCAAAGGTCAGGGCTCGTCTTCACTGCAGTAAATAAGATGCAGCTGAGTTTTATCTTCTTGGTCTCCGTGGTGACTGATCCCCATGGTAATGTACACAACAGGCTGGAACTGACCTCTGACCTCCCTTGACCTGCTGATCCTGCCTCCATGTCAAATCAATAACCAATAATATGTCAATACCTTCACAGTCACCTGGAGCACAGGCATCTGTTTGTGGTCGGGGTGTGTGGTCCAGGGTGTGTTGGGTCTGGGTGTGTGTGGGCCAGGGTGTGTTGGGTCTGGGTGTGTGTGGGCCAGGCTGTGTGTGGGCCAGGGTGTGTTGGGTCTGGGTGTGTGTGGGCCAGGGTGTGTTGGGTCTGGGTGTGTGTGGGCCAGGCTGTGTGTGGGCCAGGGTGTGTTGGGTCTGGGTGTGTGTGGGCCAGGCTGTGTGTGGGCCAGGGTGTGTTGGGTCTGGGTGTGTGTGGGCCAGGTTGTGTGTGCGCCAGGGTGTGTTGGGTCTGGGTGTGTGTGGGCCAGGGTGTGTGTGGGCCAGGGTGTGTTGGGTCTGGGTGTGTTGGGTCTGGGTGTGTGTGGGCCAGGCTGTGTGTGGGCCAGGGTGTGTTGGGTCTGGGTGTGTTGGGTCTGGGTGTGTGTTGGGTCTGGGTGTGTGTGGGCCAGGCTGTGTGTGGGCCAGGGTGTGTTGGGTCTGGGTGTGTTGGGTCTGGGTGTGTGTTGGGTCTGGGTGTGTGTGGGCCAGGCTGTGTGTGGGCCAGGGTGTGTGTGGGCCAGGGTGTGTTGGGTCTGGGTGTGTTGGGTCTGGGTGTGTGTTGGGTCTGGGTGTGTGTGGGCCAGGGTGTGTTGGGTCTGGGTGTGTGTGGGCCAGGGTGTGTTGGGCCAGGGCCGCTGTATGTGTGTCCTAGCTCATGCTGCTCTTTAATGAGCAAAGTGTGTGTTTGGTGGTTTTCCTAATAGGATCAAAGGAGCTGTTTGGCTGAGGGTGGACTGACAGAGGTGCAGACCTGGCAGGCAGGATACCAGGAAGGACACACTCACATTACTTCACATAAACACACAAATATCCTGAACATTTAATAATACGACTGTATTGCATCTTGCTAATTGTATGAATTACAACAAAGAGACCATCGGATTTTTCTACCTCCCACTCTTCCTTCCCCCTCCCGCTTCCTCCCTCCTCTTCCTCCACCCTCCTCTTCCCCTCTCCTCTTACTTCACCCCGCCTCCGCCCTCCTTTCCGTCTCACCTTGATAGTCAGTAGTAGGATTAGAGTCACATACAAAAAAAGAGTCACATTGGTTAGATCCAACCATGTAATTTGATTGAAACCAAATTCATGAAAAAGGCCGAAGACAGAAAACACTTTCAGAGGAGCCTGGACAGATCCACAAGAAGTCACAAGAGTGCTGATTTATTTATGGCGTGTCCATATAGAGTTCTTTCCAATTGTTTTCAATGAGGAGAAAGCATCTTTTTTCAGAGTGCTCTTTTTTTTGCAGTCTAGTTGAAAATCTCTGGAGTTTGAATAAGCAGAGGATATCCAAAATATTGTTTAAGCTACCAGATAGCAATCTAAACCTGATGAAATGCTGGGATGAAGCAAACCATCGCCCCGCCAGCTCTTATCTGCCAGATTAAAGATGTATGGATACACACCCATAGATTTCAAAAGCACTGGGTTTTTTAACTATGTATCAGCTTGTATTACAGGAGTTCTGATAACCATCAGTGCTAATTACATTAACAGTCATTTTGTATCATACTGGATTGTAACAAACTTTGCACCACAAAGATTGACATATTTTATGTGTTCCACAACTGGAAACATACAGATAAATGTAGGATCCAAAGCAGATGTGGTAACGTGTAGCCTACACCTACACAAAGTAGCTAATTCAAGTGAGCTAATGAGTATGTAAGAACATTTGGACGTGTTGCTCAACAACAGTCCAGTCCTAGTCCAGTCCTAGTCCAGCTGCGTAAATATTTGTGTTAAAATTGATAAATGTTAAAATAATAAAAAATGTAGATGTCATCGTTTTTTACTGTTGTAGTAGGTTTATGACAGTTTGTTTATTTTACTTTAAATTGTTTTGTAATAGTATTTTAAGTGTGTGTTTTTTAGCTACTTTACTTAGGCCTATGCCTGTAGTGGAAACATGGATAGATTTACTAGTTAGCTAAACAATGCACATGGCCCTCTCTCTCGGTCAAATAACATAGACCTACCAAATGTATTTTTTTGCATAATTGCAAATTTTTTATCTAGGCTACTAGTGTAGTGACCGTGATGTAGCCGATGTTTAAGATGTGGATTAGTTGATTCAGTGGCTCACAGACACATTCAGAGATTCCTGGAATTATAGATAATGCAGTGCCAGTGCCCGTGATGCAGCTGGTGATCTAAATGTCGTTTAGTTGATTTGGTGTTAGCTTAATTAGAATTTGTGCACACTTGCAATGCGCAGGGATAGTTATTGCATCAGTAAATGCATACATTTGCGTAACAAAATCCTGTGATCTGACAATGATTTACAGAGAAAAAAGTATACACTTTATATTCTCTTTCTTTTAGTTAGTAGTTAGATAGCCCCCATTTAGATAACATCCATTTATAAAGAAAACCCTTTTAAAGAAGTTGATTCAAGTATGTTTGCAATCAGCACTGCTCACCTGGCCATATAGGCATTGTAAAAGTGATACGAAAATATGCTGGGTGAAAGTATAACCAAAAAACTTATTTGTGAATTGCCAATTGAAGTCTTGTCCAGCAAGTAAGTCCTCATTTGATGATGGCTAACAAAGCAATGAAAATCAAATCCCTATTGTTATTAAGTAATAGAATAAAATTGGCCGGGTGCCAAAACGGAAATACAATACCATCAAGATCCATCGGGGCCTTTGCTTCAAGCTGAGGATCTGGGAGTGGAGGCTTGAGTGACACAGATAGCTAAACTTCTCTTTGGCCATGACTCCTCTGGAAGGTCGCTAGCTGCTCTTCTTTGGTAGCGTCGCAGTAGCTTCACGATAATCTGGACACACACTGTTGAATTCCTACTTCAAAACATGGGAACAGGAACATTGATTTGGTCATTCCTGGTTTCTTCTGAATCAAAGATTATTTATCAAATTCATAGTACAGGATGATTTATTCATCCGGTATTCAGTAGGCTACGATGCATTTGATAAATAAACGTATATTTTAAGGAAGTATGATGTTCAATGCACAATCTGCACAAATCTATGTGTGCTGTCGTTTCCAACTGCCCAAGAGTCGTAGATATAGTCAACCTGTTAGTCACAAACATTTAGAATTATTATTACATATTATTTTTACAAGATGCAATTTACTAAACAGTCTGCTAGTATTATGGCCAATGTTAATCTGAAATATAAACATTCATCTACAACACCCCCAGATAATGCAAACAACCTAGAGGATTTTCAAAATCTTATGGTGCACATTAACCAACCTAACCTTTCATAGTATTATTTTTTTAAACTAGTCTTTGCCTTTGCTAGATAGGTTGGGGTTTGTCAGTGCTTGTAGTAGCTCTTAGCTTAGCTGGACCCGTGGTGTGGTGGTTGAGACTGCATCATCAGCCAACTGTAAATAGAGGTATGACAGAGGGACACAGCACTACAGTGTTGTAGTCATACTCTATTGTCAGCTGACCATGTGTACATGTTTTTTGTCTTTGAGCATGTGTGTGTCAAGTGAGAAAGAGGAAGATGGACAGGAAGAAGGAAGGAGAGCAGGGGAGGGGGGCGAAAGAGAGAGGATAGAGGATAGAGTGCAGAGTCTCAGCTGGCTGCAGCTCATTGAGAAGAGTGATTTATTGTTCTGGAGTAAGTGGGGTTTATTTTGGCTAGGGAGCACTGATGCCCTCAAGGCTGGGGATGCAATAAACACACACACAAACACACCCACACGCACACACACAAACAGAGGTTGACCTGAACTGGTAGAATCAGAACCTAGCATCTACTCTGTGGCACAGTTAAACATTTTTAAGGAAAATGCACAGTCCAGAGAGAGACAGACAGAAAGGAAAGAAGAAAGACATGCAGACACGAGGGCTTGGAATGAACAGAAGACAAAGAGAATAGACAAAGAATAGTGATTTATAAACCTTTCTCGGAAAACACCCCATCCCCTCTCCTCCAAATTAGAATGCAAATGCTGTTTTTTTTATTTGTCTAACTCCCCCCGTTATTCCTCTCCCCCTTTTCCTCCTCCCTCTAAACCCCCCACTTCTCTTCGATCCCTTTGTCTCAAAATTAGTGAAGCGGAGTGCTCGGGCGGCTAATTATGTATTCAAATGAAAAAGGCTCGTTAATGTTGCACTGGGGAGAGGGGAGATGATTGGGAGAGGGTGATGGAATTGAAATGAGCGCCCGGGTGGATGGGTGGAGGGGGATAGATGATGGGGATGGGGGGGCAGACGATGGAGTGGAGAGGAAGAGGAGGAAGGTGGAGGGGAGAGGAAGGGGGCAGGGCGACGAGGACACGAGGATGGGAAGTTAGAGGAGACTAGAGGAAAGGAGAGAGGAGGAAGAAGAGGAGGGGGAAGAGAGTCAGCCCTGCATCTGGAACCAGTGGAGCGTGTCCCAGCAGATGTCACCTCCCGGGGGCTGATGCGAGGGAGGAGGGGAGGGGGGGAGGGGAGGGGGGGGGTAGCAGCCGAAAGTGGAGGGTGCTTTTGGAGGAGGTGAGGTGGGGGTATTTTCGGACAAGATATGCACACTTCACAATGACAGGATTGGGGATAGAGGGATGAAGAAGAAGTGAGAGGGGGAGGAGGATGGAGGACAGGAGAAGGGAGTTGTACACGAGTGGGGGGGGGTGACAAGGCTTTGTCTCGACAGAGGACACAAAGCAAGGTACCGTTAATTGAGCTCTGCAGAGGGGGAGAGAGAGAGGAAGAGGCAAACTTGAATTAATGAGCAGAACGTTGTTGTTGTTATAGTTTGAAATGCCTCCTCTGCTCAGTGACCTGCAATACCCTGGAAATGAGTGTGTGGCTGTGTGCTGTATGTATGTGTATGTTGGTGTACTGTATGCATGGGTTTGTTTGTGTACTTTATTTATGTGTGTATGCAAGTTGTGTAGTTGTGAGTGTGTGTGTGTGTGTGTGTGTGGGGGGGGGGGGTTAGCACACTCTATCAGAAAATGTAAGTATGCCAGTTCTCTTGTGTGCAGTGTGTTTGTGGTTCTGGGTTCCTTTATCTGGGTTCCCACATAGCTGGTATTGGTACTGGTACCTAGGTTCTGGTGATGGAGTTGATGCTGGTATTTTAGAGTCCAGGGTGTTTGACGCAGCCAGACACCATTTTACAGAGACAGACTGCCAGAAGACAAGTCACACACACACACACATACACACACACTCACTCACCCACACACAGAGGTACGAACACACACACACACACGACCCCAAACAGCCATCTGCTCTCTGTGTCCTTCATCTGACATCCTCATACACAGCCACTCTGTCCTACGCCACACACAACGAGACACACAGACACACGCATGCACCCCCCCCCCCAAACACGCACAACACACATAGATACAAATGCAAATGTTTTCATAAACATACTAACACACACACACACACCATCTTATGGTGTATTCATGAGTGCTGTTGTCCCAGCTCTGTACCCTCAGGCCTCTGGCCCCTGGCCTGCAGCTATCATTAGAGAGGACCTGTACTCTCATTATTGATCCCCTGCCTGCTACCTCTGTGTGTGCCTGTGTGGGTGCGTGGTAGTGCATGAATTTGTTACTATGTGATAGTACTGTAAGTGTTTGTTTGTGCGTGCGTGCGTGTATTGCATGTGCGTGCGTGTGTGGCTCTGCAATCATGCATTCACTTCTATCTATCTATCAATCCATCTACCTATCAATGCATCTTTCTGTCTCTGTCTGCAGCATATCTCTTACCCCCTTCCTCTTTTCTCCTCTCCCCTCTCTCCTTCTTTCCCCTGTGAGGTTTTTGACGGAGATGCATGGTGTTTCTAATTTGGCATGCAGACATTAATTCCAGCACAGCTGCTGCCTCCACTCTCTCCCCACCACCCTACCCTCCCTCCTCCCCCCATCTCCATCCATCCCTCCCACCCTCCTTCCATTCCTCCTTCCCTGAAGGCTCCTCTAATGTTCAGCTTCAGAGACGCGCAGCAAATTAACACCATTTGTTCTTCGGAGCATGTCTTCTCCTCAACACTACACGCATATCTGATGATGGGGGGGTTTGTCCAAACGTGAGAATGGAAGGAGGACCAGGAGGAAAAGAGAAAGAACATGAGTGTATCTATTTCCCCCTACTTTACACTAGGTTAGGACTATAAAAGATAGACATTTGTTTATTCCAATCAATTGAATTATTAGAAATATAGATGACAGTTAATTAGAAAGCTTAGTTTCAACCATCCAAACTGGATTATCAAAATGAGTTTGATTGTAGACAGCTGTATTTCTGCTGTATTGCAGACAGTATCAACTCACAAATAACAGCAATTTATGTTCATTTAAAATGTTACTGAATACAAACTATACTGGGAACAAAACAATACTGGATATGTGTGTAGAGGAAGGAGATGTGAAAGGGAAGAAAAGAGCGAACATATGCACAGTGTCTGGTTGTTTTGCTATTATGACTTGTGGCTGTATGGAATATTGCAGATGTTAGACCTTGACTGGCACAGCGTACTCCAGGCTGATCTGCAGATCTCTCACACATAAACACACGGACACACATGCACACACACACACACACACACACACACACATAGACACACAATCCACCAGTGCCACCTGGCTCTCCCCTGCAGGTTTCCTCTCTGGCACGGCTGACTTTTCACACATCCCCCCTCTGTCTCCCCCTACAACCCACGCCCCACCATTTTTCATCTCCCACACACCACCTCTCCCCCCTACCCTCTATCTCTCCCTGATAACAGCCTTATTAACTGGTCCAGTTGACCCACACACTCGATAAACACATCTCACTGAGTATCCTGCCTCTCTGCCTGCCTGCCTGCCTGCCTGCCTGCCTGCCTGCCTGCCTGCCTGCCTGCCTGCCTGCTTACCTGTCAGTTTACCTTCCTGTCTCTCTGTAGCCCAGTAAATTGACAGACTCTTTGACATAGACAATGCCCGTGTAAGGTTTTAAATATACACAGTTTCCACATCCAAGAGTCATACCAGTGCCTCGTTATGAAGTTGGTGCAAAGACAAAAATATGCAGGATTTTATGTTCCCTGTTGGTTGAAGGAGTAATTGGTTATTAATTAGTAATTAACAGGAATTTTGAACTGACCGTGATTAATAAAGATTAGACTGGGAGATGAACTGAATCATTATCAGCTGGATTGGTTGAAGCACAGGTGCACACTGGGAGTATGTGTTTGCATGTGCATGTGTGTCTGTTTGTGTGTGGTTGGAATGCAGACATTGAAACAGAGAAATCTGGATTGAGGGTTCTGATAGAGGAGAGGAAAAGAGAGGAAGGGGAGGAGAGGAGAGGAGAAGAGAGGAGAGTGTGGAGGGGAGAGATGAAGTGGTGTTGCACTTGGAAAGCTGCCTTCACATCTGCTCGTCCCTGATGTGAGCTTGGGCTCCAGTCAGCTGTCGACTTGGACAGCAGTCAAGTAGAGCAGGAGAGCAGCCTGGCTCTCAGCCTCCTTGGCTCCCTCTCTACCTCCCTCTGCTCCCACCCGCCCTCTCTCTCTCTCTCTCTCTCTCTCTCTCTCTCTCTCCCTCTCTCTCTCTCTCTCTCTCTGTTTGTTTCTGCTCTCTCCGGTAGACTCTCCTCTCCCTTTCTTTCTTCTTCTCTCTTCTTCTAACCCTTTCCTCTCCTCCAGCTCTCCTCACTTCCTCCCCCTACCCCTCTTGCCTCCTCCCCTCTTTCCCCCTTTCCTCTCCTCCTCCATCTCTCTTCCTCCTCTCCTCTCCTCCCTACTTCCTTCCTCCTCTCCTCCCTACTTCCTTCCTCCTCTCCTCTCCTCCCTACTTCTTTCCTTCTCTCCTCTGCTCTCCTCATATACACCCTGCCGTGTGATGAGAGTTTGTTTGGATGTAGAAGGGTTTCAACAGGCAGCAGATATATCAATCCCAGCAGACAAACAGGACATTTAGGAGAATGGCGTTACAACACTATTATCCTGACCAAACAAAGAGTTTTAAGTGTTGGGATGCATTAGGGGAGGTTGTAAATGATGCCAGTGTATTTAAGCAGCACCATTAGTCTCTAGAGAGACAAACATCAGTTAGTCTATCCTCCATACCCTCCTCCTCCCTACCCAGCTGCTCATAAAACACTGCGAGAGCTGGAGAGACAGGGGAAGTGGTGGAGGGGGTTGGGGGGGGGGGGGTGGTAGAGGTACAGAGGGACAAATGGCTCCAGATATGAAATAACAATTCTGAAAGGATCGCTAAAACAATAGCAGGGGGCAGAGAGCGATGGAGATGGAGGGAGAGAGGTAGACAGAGAGCGGGAGATGGGTAGACAGCAAGAGGGAGGGCACAGTCAGGGACAGAAAGGGAGGAGAAGTCGCTTTGTGCACGGCCTGTTGTTGTGCAGGATGATGAAATAAATAAAGAACGGCACTCGCCTCCTTGGTGCCTGGTTGTCCATGAATATTCCAGTAGGCTGTGAGGAAAGGGGGTGGAGGGGGAGGGGGGTCTGGAACAGCTGGCATGGTCCACAGGGACCCTTGTGGCGAGAAAGCTGCAACTTCGGGAGAGGAGTAAGAGAGGAGGAGAGGAGGCAGTAGGAGGGAGGAAAAAACTGCCAATAAAGAAGAAAAAAGCTGTAAGGCCTGAGCATCATATGGCTGATTTGTTTTGCTAATTTGATTTTAACACCAGTAGCCCCACAAGCTGATACAACCTAACGAAGGCTGGCAGGGCTGCTTTATATCAACTTTACAATGCATGCAGTCAATGTTGATAGTTCCCAGGAACAGGGCTTTATTTCTATATTGAAAAGAGACATACTGTAATTGTATGTGTGTGTGTGTGTGTGTGTGTGTTTGCAAAATCTTTGCATACTGATAAATTGACGCCTAATCATATGGAGACCTGAGCTTTGTGTTGGTGTGTTGAATGGCAAATTGAATTTCTTTCTGTGGACCACATTGAAAGGTCTTAATGAATGTACGTGTGTGTTTGTGTGCATGTGTGTGTGCTTATGCGTGTCAGTGCAATTATGTGCGTGTGTGCATGTCCGTGCACATGCAAGTGTATGCATGTGTGTGTGTGTGTGTCCGTGCATGTGGGCATGCATGGGTGGGTGTGTTTCTGTGAGTACAGGGTTGAATAGTTCTTTGTCCGCCTTCTCTGCCTCGACCGTGGACAGTTGTGATCAGCCTGCTCAATAGCCCTGACTCAGGTGTGAGGAATGGCTGTCCCTACAGAACAGGGAGAATAGGATAGAATGAGAATGTGAGAGAAAGAAGAACATGAGAGAGACGAAAGCAGACGTGTGAAAATGGAGCAGTCATCAGCATAATACAGGTATCAGAATATAGCAGGACAGCATTGAACTGGGTTTGTGTGCTCCTCTGCCTCTGACCTGTGAAAGTCTGTTATTGACCCACAAGCACATACTCTCATATTATAATGACTTACTGAACCTGAAAACATTTCCTTGCCAGGTCATATAGGTCACATAGGTTGTGTACATTGTGCAGTATGAGTCTTGGTGAAGAAAGAGAGGCTGAGTAAGAGAGCAAAGACAGAGTAAAAGGAGAGACAGAAAAGACAGTAAAAGAGAGAGAAAAGACTATCTGCTAAAGTGTGTTTGACCAGGGATCCAAGTGTGGTGATGTATCAGTCCAGGCCAGGACCGAGGCAGCCAGAGACCGAGAGTAAGAGAGACCACAGAGGTAGCCTCGGAGCTTATTGATCACCATTAGCGCTGATCAATAGGAGGTTGTGTTAGTTAGTCGTGTAACACCACTGAGCTGCTCTGCAGAAGACAAAAACCCCAGCCAGGTTTCTGACAGGAACACATCCCTCCCTCCACATCTCCACCCCATCAAACACTGCTGCCCCAACTAGAACAGAAGAATAGTTAAAAAACTTAAAAATTACTTCCAGTGCACAAATAAAATGATGAATTGGCACTTCACAGATATTGTAGAGCCGCAGATATTGGATTGTTTGAAATTAAGACATTTTCCTGTCAGTCCCTGGTCTTGTCTGCTGTGTATGGAGATGTTCTATGGCTGGAATATGTGGGAGCCAGGGCACCGCATCTCAATAAATCAAATAATTTGTTGTGGTAATAGTGTTTGTCGGTTTGTTCTGTCAGCTGTTTTTTAATTTGTTTAAAGTGTTGTTTTATCTTTCATCTTTCTACTAGAGTCTACCAAAGTCTACCAGACTTTATATCCGCTTCCATGAGCTGACAAGAGGGTATAATTCTCCCCTGTTGGAACAATTGAACCCTTCGGTCCTCATCACATTGTCTGACCTGCACATTCTGATGAAGACTATATAATTTCAATTAAAGCAAACAGTTGTTGACACCATGTTTGGTATAATTTAGTTTCTTCTGCTTTCTTTTAATGTTATGCTGTATGCTGTAGCATGTAGCAGACCTAATGTTGATACATACTCCTTTGTCCTCCAAAGGCATCTCATTTGATCTTCTATAAGAGCTGAGTTAAAGAAGGTAATAATCTGATCTGAATTTGTATGACTTCCTCTTTGTAGTATCCCCAAATGTGTAAGATATGTGGCTTCTGTGAACAAGACAGGGCTGCTGTAAGTTTGGAAATTGTACTGGGCATGCAGACTTACCGACTTACTCTTAAAACTGCACCATGTGCCTGTAGTTTTGTTTCACCACAACTTCCTTACTAATTTGCTACATTGAATACATGTTTTGTATTGACTGGCTTTTTGTTAATTTGGTTATTTTATTATATATATATAAAGGTAAATTTTCAGTCATATTTTCAAAAGGGTACACAGTCATTATTTCAAATAACGCTTTTCACGCTCCAGGCATGTAGCTCTACTTTAGCTTCTTGTGGTCTGTTTTGTATCAGTTTTGTATTGTGTAGACTATAGTTAAACTCCATAGCCTTGGGATTGTTTAAACAACTGTTTCGTGAACACGCTTGCTTTGAAACCGGTGCCCTGATAAAGAACTGAAATGATTCTCACCTACGAGGGAGGTATGTCATTGGTCAATATCTCATTGAAATAAGTGAAATATTCTTAAAAAATATGAAAAAGGGATGAGTGCTGTACTTGGTCATTGAAGGAAGCTGATGAAGATCAACAAAATGCTTCTTATTTACTGGAAGACATCAAATAATAATTTTGATCTACAGTAGGCCTATAATTGGTAGCATAAGTTTGGTCGATGTAAGTATTTCCTGTCCGACAGGAACTTCTAATTTTTCTGTATTTAACGTTATCAATGAATCTCAGTAGAACAAAGAACAAAAAAGAGCCAGCCATCAACATACAAAAACACTGCTGTACAACCAACAGTAGGACTCCCAGCAATAAGTTATGTGATGTAGATGTGAAGATTAAGTGCTCTACTTATTTGTTAGTAAATACAGATCTGCAAAAATGCAGGCAGACAGACAAATAAACAGTTGGACAGACATGAACCAGACCCTCTCTTCTAAAAGTCCAACTTTTTCTCCACCAGCAGGGCCTAGCGGCTGCTGCAGCCTGGGGGTGGTAGTGCTCCTGGGATGGGGGTCAGAAGAGCCTGACCTGGGTATGGGCTGAAGGAGGTCCCCTCATTAGGCAAGCCCAACGGTGCGATGATCAGCCTGCAGTACCGACCACCTGAGCACCACTCCTCGCAAGCATCCAGCTGCTGCCCTGCCATCCTACACACGCACACACACACACATACAGTACACACACACACACAAACGTAACTGCACTGGAGGCAATACACAGTGCACACCCACATGCACCTATCGTCGCTATGGAGAAACAGCACTAGGTCTTCAGAGCTGTGCCTGTTCTGAAGTTACACCTCATACACACTACAATACCAACACACCACACTAGCAATACACCACACATGTCAACACACATACTGACACAGGATATGTAATACATACGATACACACTGCTCCCTGCTATCTGTCTCTCTAATGTTAGACCCTCCCTCCAGGTCAAACTCCTTTCCCTGCTGACTGACAATCACTGAATACATTAGCATGTTCTGCTTATGGTTAACGGATCCAATGGGGGTGTTGTTGTTGTGTGTGTGTGTGTGTGTGTGCGTGTGTGTGTGTGTGTGTGTGGGTGTGTGTGTGTGGGTGTCTAAAGCCATGTTCGGCAGGCACAGCTGTGCTATAAGATGTGTAATGTGTGGGTGTCTCCCTCTCTGTCACAATATTGTCAGCTTTCTGGGGCCTCAGGATGAATTCATTGCCGTGCGGAGGCTATAAGGAGAACACACCTGGGCATGTTTCTATGGTTCTTCTTATCTTACACCAACACCTCACCTGCGTTTTTCTGTGTGAGTGTGTGTGTGTGTGTGTGTGGTATTGTGCTGAGAAGGGATACATTTTCCTTTCTGTTTGTGTGTTTTTGAATTTATTTAATGTTAATGTTTTCCACAGCAACCCAGGCCATGGAAGATCCTTGTGAAAGAGCATATGTATAAGCGTGCATTAGTAGAGTGTAGATGTGCCATGTAGACTATTGATTAGAGCGTAGGAATCTGCTGCTCTGATACACACCACTGATGGATTGTGTGTGAGACCACAGCATGTGTGGTGAGAGACCACATGAGTACACCCCATCCATCACCTCCTGACACACACACGCACACACACACACACACACACACACACACACACACACACACGACTCTACCCTTCTTTCTAACCCCCCTTTTTATTCTCTCCACCTGGGATCTTCCCAGCTCCCCACCCACTACACACACACACCCATGCACATACACACACACACACACACACACACATACAGCATCCCCTCACTCACTCACTCACTCACTCACTCACTCACTCACAGACACTCACACACACACATACACAGACACCACACACACACATGCATACAAAGTCACACACACCCTCCACTCCGTCCTTAACCCCCCACTCCGCCCAGAGTAAATGACCTCTATAACCCATGCCCCTTCACATCCACCCAGACAGCTGGGCTGGTTACATTATACTGAGACAGAACCCACACACCACTCACTCACACAGATCCTAGATTTGAATAGTACTGCCTTGCTGGCTGTGTTAGCTGTAGATGAGTAGCTTACATACAACCTCCCTCCCTCCCACAAACACACACACCTTCCCGACTGGTAACCTTGTGTCATTGTCTTGTAGCCACTGTAGGTGGATTTTGTCAGATAAACTACAACAGAATATACTCTGGGAAATGTCATTCATCCAAAAGATCCTTTGACAGCAGCAATTGAAACCTGCGAAGGTCACATTTTAGGTCATTGTGAAACCCAACACAGGGATTTCTCACATTATCTCACACAGTACTGTACATAATGTCTGTGCTTGCTCTCACCCTGCTGTAATGGCCTTCATGCATGTTCACTAGTATGTGTGTGTGTGTGTGTGTGTGTGCATGTGTGCGTGTATGTGTGTGTGCACGAGTATATGTTTGTCAGAGGGCTACTCCTCACTCCTCTGATTAAATCAGCTATCTAGATAAAGCGTTGGTCTGCTTCCACAGCAGACACAGTCCGTAAATGAAGAGCAGGAGCTGACAGGGAGCCATATGGTACCAGTCTACACCAGAGGAAAAAACAGCACGGAGATGAATTGATAATAGCTGCCTCCCTCCCCACCTCCAGCAGGGATGTGTGTGCTGGCAGAGTTCTAGAACGCAGCTCGCAGCTCAGAGGGACGTGGGGTGGGAGGGGGGAAGTGGGCAGGAGGGAGGTGGGGGGTGTACAGACAGATCAGGGACCTCACATGTTATTACTGTAGTATCTCACACGTTTTCTTTTACTCCCCCATCTTGGTAGTGGTACCAGCCGAGCAGCGAAACATGGAAGTACGTGTGTGTGTGTGTATGTGTGTGTATGCATGTGGACATGTGAGTTGGTAAACGTGTGTCTGTATTTATCTGAATCTGTGTCTGTGTATTTATGTGCCCATGGGGCATTGCATGTCTAACATAACATCTAACAAATTGAAAGTCATCATGAGAGGGAGTGTAGGTGTGTTAAAGACGTAACTATTCTCAAGCTGCACATAATGCAGTGGATGTGTTTTGTGTGTTTTGAAAGTTGTTCACTGCCGGAGTGTGCAGGTGACTGTGGGGCATTGAGAGGCAATCAAAGGCACATTGTGTGGGCTGTGTGTGTAGCTACTCTGGATGTGTCAGTTAGGTTGTGTTTTCCCCCATCTCTGAACGGAATCCCAACAGAGAGCTGGGAGAGTGTGTGACTGTGTGTTCCTGTGTGTAGCTGTGTGCTAGTGTGTAGCAATGTTGAAGTGTATACTTCTTTTTCTCTCTCCGCCCGAGGTGTATGTTTGTGACACAGCATGTTGGCAGATGACCTCGCCGACCCATGATTGGCTGTAATTGTTGGTTATGTTGGCATGGTCTTTTGATTGGATGAACCCCCCTCTTGGGCTCCAAGGCTAAAGGAGAGGAGGGAGAGGAGGAGGAAGGAGAGGAGGGAGAGTGGACTGAGACAGCGAGAAGCAGAGAGGGGAGAGATGGGTGGGGGGGGAAACAGAAAAATCACTCGGGGGAAATCAAGCCTCTCCACTCATAAACAGATTCATCATCAGCACTGACAAACCACACGCTGCATAACGATGAGCTTAAGTGCACTGGGAGGGATGGAGGGAGGGATAGAGGGATGGAGGAAGGGAGGGTAGCAGGGAGGTGGGAGGGATGTAGACAGAAGGATAAAGAGAAAGAGAGAGGAGAAAGAGAGGAGAAAAGAGAAACATGGAGGTACTGGAAAAATAGATAAATAATTTTCAGCCAGAGGAACATCCAGATGCTCGCGGTGAGTACAGATGAAATCTGAGGTAAAATTTCCAGCACTATTTATGTGACAAATGTTTTTCTCTCTTTACTCCTATACATCAAAGAATCCATAGATCCGCTATCCAATGAAAGTAGAGCTGAATATTGTAGAGTTCAAGTTAAATTCCTGTGTCTGGCTGGCAGGGGGGCAGAGGAGAGGAGCAGGGGGGCAGAAGAGGGGGGCCTCTGGCTGGACTGACAACCCCTAATTATGGCTCATTTTCTGTCATTAAGTCCTAGAGAGTGAACAGCACTCACACTGGGCTGGGCTCTGATTGATAATAAAGCCCCATCTTGTCCATCACCAACACACACACACACACACACACACTCACACACACACAAACACACACACACACACTGTACAGAGTACAGGAGATGCTGAAAATGCAACAAAATGCAGAACTAATTCCAATGGCTGATCCTGTTAGAGGGTGTAGATATTGTCTACGGACATCTTTGGATCTCCAATAGTCAGTCAGCTGCCTTGAACAACAGCTCCTACAGGAGTTCACGGTGCCTTAGTTCAGGTGTGTTTACGTTGCTTGGGCCAGCCTCTGTCTTGAACACCTGCTGTTTGATAGCTGATATATCACACCCTCTTCTCCTCTAACCTATACAGCACAGACTCCCCCCCCACACACACACACACACCACCGCACACACACTCCCCTTGCCTCCCCCCTCCGCCTTTGCTCCAGCTAGTTGTCAGGGGACCCTCTGTCTTCTTTGAACTGCTACACTGGCACCCCGCTACGATCAAACTCACAGTTGCTTCTCCTATGAAATATTAAAGAGTCAGAGGGGACTTCTTCCCCTCTCTGTCGGTCAGGCCTTTGGTGCAGAGAGGTGGGAGATTAAAGAGAAAGAGAGGAAAAAAGAAGAGGAGGAACACGCCAGTCTTGCTCTTTGTTTGAATGAGAATGTTAACAATAATACGTTAATAATCTATTCGATTAGTTTGTACAGGGATCCAGTGACACTCATTGCTCGAGAGGATTCATTTAGATCGCTTGTCTTTTCTTTTTTTCTCCATCAGACATGTGCAGGACTGAGCAAGCTGTGGGCTCTCTGCCAGAAGCACTGTCCCCACCAACCCCTACTGCATCTCCATCCTCTCTCCATGCTCCTCATCCCCAACTCTGCCCCTCCTCCCTTGTTCCTCCACATTTCCAGCCCCACCCCACGGCCGCTCCCCAACCCCTGTCAGGCCGTCAGGCTCCAGTGCTAGCGCCCCCCTCCCAGCTCCCCCAGGGGGAGACAGCCTGGTCCCAGCTGGTCCTGCTAACACATTCCACTGCAGCCTAATGAGGGTGGGGTCCCAGGCTCTCAGAGCCCCTCCGACCCTGGCCCTTACACCCCTTCATGGGCCTCCTGGGACCAGACGAGGAGACCTGGGTGGGGGCAGGGATGGAGGAGAGAGGGATAGGATGGGATGGGAGAGGAGAGGAGGGGGGAAGCATGACATACTGGAGATGACATGGAGGTAGAGAGGTAGGGAGGGAGGGATGGAGGGAGGGAGAGAGAAATGGATGGGGGGAGGGAGAGGGGAGTATAGGGAGGACAAGAGAGAGGGAGGGAGGGGTTATGACACAGATGAGGGAGGACACTCCAGGTGGTACAACAGCACAGAGGGAATTGGAAGCCATGAATATATTAACTGACTGGAGGAGTAATGAATTCAAATTAAATTATACGTGCCAAGCACCTCACACACCCGCAGGAACACGCAAGGGATACTTTTGGAGGGCCAAATAATTACACCTTTCAGGCGGACTGGAGAGAAAGAAGAAAAATATGATGGGGAGACATGATGAGCCCCTATCACACTCACATCCAGACACTTAAAAAGTTTGCAGTGAGTTCATCAGAGTGTGTATAGCATGCTGGTCCTCTAATGTCCTCTAATCATTGGTAGGCTACAATTAAATAAAGATGTACCTTCTTTGTTTGTGATTTTATTTCAAGCTTTTTTGAGCATGATTCCATATAAGGCATGTATGACGTATGTTTTTAAATCACCCAATAAAACGTGTCTATTCTTGTAAACAAATGATGTACTGTATTTAAGCTAGGTGTGGTCTGTAGAACCAGATCCGGACCCTGGTCTGAGTAGTTAGAGGTTATCCCAGGTTGCAATGGTCCAGGAGGCTGGGCCTTTGCCAGGAGATGAGAACCAGTCCAGCTGTCCCTCCAGGCCTGGGCTGGGGCAGGGAGCAAGAGATGACCGCCTCCCACCTACCCCAACCTCCATCCACCATCCCAGGGGCGTCTGTCAGCATGGAACACACTCTGCTGTGCTTTAGGCCTGGGGGCTGGAGGACTGGGGGGGTCTGGTTTTGGAAGACTAGACACCTTGCTAGGGGGAGAAAGTCTGGGGCTGGGGGGCTGGGAGGGTGGGGAGTTGGGGAGTTGGGGGGCTAGGAGGTTGGGGCTGGGGCTGGGAGATGGGGGTTGTGGAGGACATCGAGAGCAAAAGATAAGTACTGTTAATTTACAAATCAATTCTAAATTTTGAATAATATACTCAAAACTAGAGAGGGTACAATTTCTGGGGAAATTGTAGGGTGTGCTTGCTTTCGTCGGTTGCACAGGGGTCCGTTTTTGAATGACATTTTTACAACTGATATTTCTGTATATTTTATATAAAAATGCATACTTATTATTTATAAAGATTACATAGATTTAAAAGCTTCTTTTTTGCTGCTCATTTACAACTGAAAATACGAGTGAAGTGTAGAATGAAATAGATGTCTTCTCATTTCCCCTGCAAGAGGCAGCCTCATCGTTGAATCAAAACGAATAAATATGGCAGACCGGTGTAAAAATTGACCTAATCTCTATGACTTAAACGTCATTTTAAGTTTTTCCCTTCTCATGATATTTTCAGGCATTTAGCCTACTCATTGCATTCATTCATTAATAAATAACACCCTTTGAAGATTATTCTACGACGTTACCCGGCAGTAGAAGATGGAATCGCGATTCAAACAGTACCATCTGCTAACTGAAAATATGCCCCCCAAAACGTAAATAAGCTTGACATTTATTTAGTGGAAAATCGCTCATTCATAAAAAGCTCACTGGTAGCGATCATTGTCAGTAACAACGCCAAGTGCGATATAGCCCTGTGTGGAGAAGCTGCCCCGGTAAATTGTACTACTACAGTACAGTACTAGACTACTGCTGTGTTCGTCTTGGTAGCGATTGCGTTGGTTGAATTGGATTTAATGTTCCGTTGTACGGTTTAGGCTGAAATTAATTATTTTCATGAACAGATGGACAACGTTTAGGCTGTGGCAATGAAGTTCAGGTTAGTAGTTAGATAGACTTTTGATTTAAGTAAGGGGAGTGCCAAACATGTTCTGTTGCCGTTTGACTTTCTAAACAGCTGTGTAGATGTTTTTGTAGTGTCTCGCGTAGGCTACAGCGTTGCAGTGAGCTACACTGGTTTGAAACGACAGGTAATGATAATTTCACCCACAAATTGTTTACTTGTAATCTAATGTTATAATAAATCCTACAACGAAAACGTATTTGTGAGGAATGTTTATTTTAACGATTGAAAACAGATGCATCATAGACCACTGTTATGTGTTGCCCGGGCAACAGAGGCTAATGTCATGATGCTAATACTTCAGTGAAATAGTAAACTACTGTTTCCGAAAGTAGATGTACTTCCTTAATAATATCAGCTTATATTGTACATTACACATCACAATTGTGTGTCATATCACAAAGTAAAATTAGTAAATAGTTATCACCCTGGCCTCTTTGCTTGTGGCGTTTCTGCAGCTGCCTTGCAGTAAAGTAGTTAGCTTAGCTATCTCCCAGAAGTTAACGAGCTGCTAAACTAATGTTCTGCTAGAGGTAGTCACGCGAGTTTTCGTGACGTTAGTGACGTAGTGACGTTAGTAACGTCAGTGACTGTGGCTAGCAAATTAGCCACCGTTAGCTTCACTTTTCGCCACAAAAACTTAACCTAAGCCTAAACCATGCAACGGAACGTAAATCCCAATACAAGCAACTCAATCGGTACCAAGACGAAACTTTTGACACCTAGGTTGTCTATGTAGGCCAAATATTGACTGAGTTTTAGGGGGGCAAAAAGAATAATAAAAATAAATATAGCTGCAAGCAGCGATGTGGGTTCCTCCGCAAAATGGCAAAATATTATAAACATATCTATATATAAACACTATCGAAGATCGAGAGTTGGAAAACAAGAGAGCAAAACTACTTCATGTTTGGCCAACAACAGGCTGAATGGGGATTTGAACTCATGAGCATAAGGTTACAAAGCAGTCTCTCTATCCTCTCTGCTACACACCAACTGTTGAGATATAGAACTGTTTCTTTGAATAGAAAGGGCAGAGTATTAGCTTTGGTCAACATTGGGACAAAGGTTAAGAAACAGTTGACATTTCAAGGTGAAATTGCATGAAATTGTGCATGGTATTTCAGAATGATGTCATCCTGTTTAGCTAAACAGATAATCAAAATTATGACAGGCCAAAAGATAATTGCTGGATTCCAACCTACTACCTTATACTTTACAGATCACCATCCCAGCCCATTGAGCTATTCTCAGTGTTGAATATTATCATGTTCAGTTACTGTATGAAAAAGTAAGCTGTTTCTCCTGTGGTAAGCGTTGTTAGATTCAGCCAACGTTGAAACTGCTCTAATTTAATCATTTTCACATAACAAGGTGAAATTGTTTGTGGTACTTCAGAATTATGTCATCCTGTTGAATTGAACAGATAATCAAAATTATGACAGGCCAAAAGACTATGGCTGGATTCCAACCTACGACCTTATACTTTACAGGTCACCATCCCAGCCCATTGAGATATTCTCAGTGCTGAATATTGTCATGTTCAGTTACTGTATAAAAAAATAAGCAGTTTCTCCTGTGGTAAGCATTGTAAGATTCGTCCAAAGTTGAAACTGCTTGTACATTTCCTATAAAAACGGGACAACGGAATGACTGGGTTGCTGCTGTAAAGAATAACTTACTCATAGTTTTTTAAAAAAGGTTGTTAGGAGTGCCATAACTTGTCAAATTTCAAATCATGCCTAGCATCAGTGGGGATGTGTCCTGGCTCAGGTTACTGAAATGAATTTGTGCAACAGGCAAGGGATCCACCTGAACAATTAATTTACTTCATTAGAGATAACCATTAGAGTTATCTCTACAATGCGTAGACTACAAGTAGCTAGCTACTGTGGTGAACCTGGCTTGTTTTGGCAGTGGTTTACACAGTCTCGCTAAACAGATGATCGGAGTGTTGTGATGGGCTCAAATAAACACGCATTGCTATGTTTTACAACCGGAGGATTTATCGGGAGACTAGAAACCGTTTGGTCAGAATAAAAAATTAAAAACTATGCCTCTGACTGGTATTGAACCTTGATTACCAGCACAACATCTCAGACAATTGAGCCATTCCCAGGCATGGAATACACAAAGTTCAATAACTGGATAATTAAAAAAAGCTGTTTCTCCAATGGCGAGCATTGTCAGATTTGGTCCAAGTTCAAACAGCTGTAATTCAGTCATATTTTGACATATCAAGGTGAAACTTTGCATGGTACTTCAGAGGCATGTCACCTTAAAGCGTATTAGGTTTGAACCATCCTTCAAAAATACATTTGATTTAGTGACACAAACATATTGAGGCAATGTGGACATTTACATAAATACACCCATTTCAGCCATTTTGTACTTGATTCAATTGCCTTGAGTAACGTTTTTAAATATGTCAATGATACATATCTGTACCAAATTTCAAGTCAATTTCACCTTTGGTTCAAGAGAAGAGGAATTTTGAAGGTTTTCCCAGATTATCACAGTACAGGAAAATCCATCATGGCGGACCTTATGGGTCCTTGAGGCTTTTTTGTTCCTCATGAAAAATGAGGCATGCACACCAAGTTTCAGAAGAATTGGAGCAATGGGGTGGAAATGCCATCACTTTGAAAATCGGACATTTGGGCGTGGCCTGTGGCGCCCCCTATGGTCCGATGTGGCCCATATTTGGTGTGGGGGTACCCACTTGGATGTAGTATCAATGTGCCAAATTAGAAAATTTATGACAAGGGACTTTTTGAGATATTGGGGCGCAAGGAGAAGAAAAATAATAATAAGAATACCAACAATAACAATAGGTTCCCTCCTACCGGAGGAACCTAATAATATATATGTGAGAGAACAAAGGTTGTGCCCTTGCCGAAGGCAAAGCACACCCAATTAACTAAATCTATTTATTGTCATTATTAGTGTTTAGAAGTCAGTTTTTTTGTTTACCATTACTAAAATGAGTAAATCACCACACAAATATTTATATTTAGTAATAAGTGACTTTGGGCCCTCACGGCCAGACTGTGTAATAGTTTCTCCCCCCAAGCCATCAGACTACTCAGGGACTGGTCTGATAGTATCAGACCAGTCCCTGAGTGTTGGGTGGTGTACAGGTCTGTGGTGTACAGGTCTGTGTGTATCAGACTGATACACACAGACCTGTACAGCACCCAACACTCAGGGACTGGTCTGATACACACAGACCTGTACAGCACCCAACACTCAGGGACTGGTCTGATACACACAGACCTGTACACCCTCCAACGCTCAGGGACTGGTCTGATACACACAGACCTGTACACCATCCAACACTCAGGGACGTCTCCAACGTCAGAGTTGGATCAATTGCACTCAATTCTTGGTCACTTTATACCCAATTGCTTCCTCAATATTGTCCTGTCTTCTGTATAAATACACTTACACTTTATATAGGAATGTATGCACTTTATATAGGAATGTAGGAATGTGTAGGTCTTAGTTAGTCTGTGTTTGTCCTACGTTGCTTTTAGCACCATGGTCCTGGTGGAACGTTGTGTCGTTGCTGTGTATTGTATTAACTGTATATGGTTGAACAACAAATAAACTACTACTACTACTAAGCCTCTAATAACATTCAGAAATGTTGGAGTAATTATTATTTTGTGTCAGGTGATCCACTGACTAGTTCTATTGATTAGTGAAGAACATAAGTACACAGGATAATATATTTTGGTGGACAGAGGGAGGAAGGAAGGGAGGGAGGAAAGGGGGGAGGTAAAACAGACAGAGGATAGGAAACAATGAGCCTGGAGTCCATGAGAGAAGTGAAAGAAGGAAGAATGACATGGGAAAGATTGAAGTTTAAACCTGCCAGACCAATAAACCTGATTGTATTGTGGTAGATAAGCAGCTGATCTACTAGGCCTGAGCATGGATGTTAATGTGTGGAGCGAGACAGAGGGGGAGGAAGAAGAGGGTAGGAGAGTAACATTGCAACACTTTAATTTCCTCTTACACAAGGGGGAGGGGGTAATATGCACAAAGACAAAAGTAATAAGCAATTACTGAGAAGGTGTCTGCACATTCAGGCAGTAGGATGATTATAGATTCGGAATTACAATTAGACCATGTCCTCACTGGGCTGATTCAATGGTTTATATGGCACCGATGGAAAGATAAGGTTCAGAGATGGAGTGAAATGTAAAGAATGAGAGGCTGCACTAGAGATGTTTGGGAACATGAAGAAAGTGCAGTTCTCCACACAATTCTCTCTCCTTCTTGTGTTCCTGTCCAACATCCATCCTAACTCCCTATGCCACACGTCCCTCCATCTTAGCTCTCCTTTTCTCCTCTCCTCTTCTCCTCTTCTTTTCTTCTCCTTCCTCTTATTATCATGGCTCCCGTCATCTCTCTTATGTAGGTGAACAGCTCCACCCCCTGCCCCTCACTCCATAGGATTACATGGATTCGGGCACTTTTCTGGCCTGTGGACACACACACAGTGTACGCTTTTCCACAATCCAAATTCAGATGTTTAAAATGGTCTAAGAACTCAGCAGTGTGTACATGTCAAGGTACAATGATGCAGTAAACACGAGTATGGTGTAGGAGGGGTGTGTGTGCGTGTAGTGTGTGTATGTGTGTGGGGGGGGGGGGATACAGTGTAGCCCGGGTGTTATGAGGGGGTGGGTGTTGTTTTGGGGGTGAGGGTGTGGAGTGTGTATATGTGTGTGTATATGTGTGTATGTGTGTGTGGGGGGGGGGGGATTAGAAGGTGCGAGACAGCAGATGGGTTTGTCTAAAAAGCCCCCCAGCTCCCAACACCCAACATTGATTTGAGGGGATGGGGGGGATTTGAGGTGGCAAATTATTGCGATGGCAGAAAAGAAAACTGATGATCTGACACAGACATCGCTGTTCTCATTAACATCTACACACACGCCCAAATGCACCCTTCATGCAACACAGGCTCAATAGAAACCCTAAACACAAAACGAAAACCTTATATCTGGTTATACATACTCCAATCGCAGGCTAATACCACACAGGGTTTATGAATGCTGTTCATTTCAACAAAAGTACAAAATATATGCATCAGTGTGAATTTGGTTGTCTTACTGCTTTCTGTGTGTGTTTGTGTCTTTGTACTTGCAGGGGGAGAAACAATTACAGCTGAATTTGGACTGGTATGTGAGTAGTGTGTGTGTGTGTGTGTGTGTGTGTGTGTTCGTGTTGACAGGAGACGAGCAGAGAAGAGTAGAGCCCTGGTGCCCTTACCATATGGGTGGGTATTGTTGTTCTTCTCCTCTCCTCCACAGATGGTGATAATGCACTGCTACACTGCACCTCGAAACTGAGAGAGGGAGGAAGGGAGGGAGGGAGGGAGGGAGGGAGGGAGGGAGGGAGGGAGGGAGGGAGGGAGGGAGGGAGGGAGGGAGGGAGGGAGGGAGGGAGGGAGGGAGGGAGGGGGGAGACCAGCAGACAGCTAATAACGACGCTTCAGTTAGATCTACCCTTATTATTTTAGCACTGGTGTCCAGAAGGGCTCTTTCCTGAGAGAAAGCAGTCAATGTGAGTGTGGTAATTAACAGATATGCTAATGAGGACCTCATTCCAAGGACTGAGGAGAAGGAGGGGGTGGGGGTTGGAAAAGAGATGGAGAGAAAAGAGGGGTGTAGAGGTGAAAAGGTGGATTGGGAAAAGTGAGAAGAGGAAGGGCTTTTGACACACTTTCAGGTCACATCCTTACAGAATGGAGGGGTGCACACACAAATTGTCCAACAGTAGACACACACACATAAACACACACACATTCACACACGCACACACACTCAATGGGGATTATTTGCTGTATTATTGTTGTCGCAGCCAGGACGTTAACCACTATTACTCAATTTGTGTGTGCATAAGACCTGCTGTGTGTGGAGCACAGAAAATGAGAGTGAAGGAGAGAGAGAATCATGACAGAAACACTCACATACAAAAACAACAAATTTGGAACCTGACAGAACTCATTGGGATACACAGCTATCCAGAACTCTGTCTCACAGTGCAAGGTGTGGATGAGCTGCAGCTCTACCTGATACCTCCGCCGCTGCTATTTCTAGCCTTGCCTCCCTCCCTTCCTCACTCCTTTTCCTCTCCCCTCCATTACCCTCTCCACCCCACCATCCTTTTCCTGGGTGTCAGTTTTCAGCACACACCTATGGCAGAACTGTGTCTGGCTGGACAGGGTGGAGGGAGAAATGAGGAGGATAGATGGACGTGGAAGCAGTGATGTGTACCTCCGACCTTTTAAGAGAGAGAGAAAGAGAGAGAGAGAAAGAGAGAGAGAGAGAGAGAGAGAGAGAGAGAGGGGGAGAGAGAAAGAGAGAGAGAGAGCAATAATGACAGGCTGACCAACTGACTGGCCGAGAGACATGATAAGACAAACATGCATCTCTGAAGCAATCAGCAGTAAGTATCAGTAAACACACACACACACACACACACACACACACACACACATGCACACTGACTGTGGCCTTAGCCTCCAGATGGCCCCTGCCCAACAGGTGCTCTCAGGGAAGGGGGAGGGTTAAGAGGTCTGACATCTGCTGCCCACAGCCTGACCTACCGACAGACATCCTTACAGACACACACACACAATCTCTCTCCAGGTCTCTTTCATGGTGCCAAGGCCAGTATGCATTTACAGCTCAGTCTTTGTACATTGATAAGACAGTGTGAATAGACATGGATGGAAATGAATGTTCTTGTTTTCGTCATGGGGTACAATCAGGGGGCATTGTCTCCCTATGTGTAGGCTCTCGCTGATCTATGTGCAGACTGGGCCTGGGCTCACTACTGGACTAGTTAATTACTTATTCAAGTGAGCTATCCAGGAGACACGCTCCAATGATGAAGGCCCAATCACTGAGGGAAGTGGGTTTCTAGCCCCATTACTGTGAATTTGACAACTTATTGGCAATTACTTTCAACATTGATTGGTAACCTAAAATAGTTGGAGGGAGATTGCTTTCTTTCAGTCTGCTGCCTTGAAGCTGTATTCATAGAAAATTGCTTTCTGGTTTCTGAAAGTCCTCTGCCTTCATCTCTCTACATCGCGTCTCTCCAATCACCACAGACTGGCAGTGTGTTATGGCTGACAATGGAAGTGACAACAGATAGGGTGTGTAAATGATTCTCTGTGGTGTTAAAACTGTCTGGGAGAATAGATTTGTGTTTAGCACACATGGTTACTTGTCAATGCAAGAGCTCATTCTCACTTTGTAGCATCAGACCAAACCTGCTGTTGTTGATGATTATCATGTGCATTTGCTCTGTACAGTATCATCCACAATGCCTTGATTTGAGCACAATTATTATCAGGCTGGTATGTCTGTTTGTGTATGTGTGTGTGTGTGTGTGGACACTGGTCGTGTGTTTCATTAGCAGAACCAGAGTAGGGCTAAATTTGCCTCTATCTCTCAGAAGTCGCACCTGCTCTCAGGGCCTGCAGCTGTCAGTCAGACCCTGTCAACAAGCCTTGAACAGGGAGGAGCAATGGAGCACCGACAGCAAAGGTGGATGCCCATCTTAGTCAGTGTGTCCATCCATCCATCTGTCTGTCTATCTGTATCTCTTTCTGACTGTCTGTCTGACTGTCTATCTATATGTCTTCCTGTCTGTATCTCTGTCTATCTATCTATCTATCTATCTATCTATGTCTGTCTCTGTCTGACTGTTTCAGTTTGTCTATTGTCTGCGTCTCTCTCTTTCTCTCTCTTTGCCCCACCGACACACACAGTACCCTTGTCTCTACATCCCTGTTTCTACATCCCTGTCTATCTACATGGCTCAACTTAGAAGTCAGTTAGCTAGACAGCTGGACAGCTAGACAACTATACAGGTAGTCAGCTAGATGGCAACGCTGGTCGTCCTCTGGCACACAAGCGGTTAATCCCTCATTACTGGGCTTCACAGACTTCATGGGGTGGGATGTGGTGGGGGTGGCATTGACAGATGGCATATGGAGTGTGCTCGGTCAGGGCAGAGGAAGACAGGGTTGGTTTTAAATAGACCCTACCCCTGGCTAGCTGACTGGCTGATTGACTGCCTGACTGGATGGTTGGCTGGATGGATGGATGGATGGATGGCAGGCTGGCTGGCTGGGTTTAACTAGACCACTACCTCACGAATGGGAGGAGCCACGCTGTGACTACTACTACTGCCCCCTGTTGTCTAAACAGACCCATTTAGTCTTACTGCCACACAGTTGTTCTCTCCTTCATGTTCTCAGGACCACACTCTGCAGCCCTCATTGCCCTCTGCCCCAACAGCCTCTGTTAAGTAGGACTACCCTCTTCAGCTGTAAAAGTTAGAAACTGCAAACTGGTTTTGCTCCCTCCTGTGCTGTCATGGCCCTGCATGTGTTTCTGTGTCCTATTGTGCCAAGCTCAGAACACAAACAAGAGGAAGGAGAAGTCATCATTCTTATACAAGAAACATGAATGAAAGAGAGGTCGCGGGGTCAATAAGGTCACAACCTTAACTGTCAGTTAGCATGTGCCTCCTGTAAGTGGCCACCACCTTCTAGCCTGGTCAGCTTTTAGTTCCCTCTCTCTCTTCCTCCTCTCTCGTTGTCTCTCTCTTCCTGCTCTCTCCCCTCTCTCTCTCTCTCTCTCTCTCTCTCTCTCTCTCTCTCTCTCTCTCTCTCTCTCTCTTTGTCTTTCTCTCTTCCTGCTCTCTCCTCTACTCTCTGTCCCTCTTCCATCTCTTCTCTCTCTCTTCTTTCTCTCACAATCTCCTCTACTCCTCCTTCATCCTAAATTAAACAACATCACAGATCCCAAGCCTCCCCACGTCCTCCTCCAGCCCTTACATAGCCTCCAAAGACCTTGTAGTTCTGCTTTTGAAATGGCTCCAATAAACAAACAATTACAAGAGAGGAGGACATTTCAGGCTGAGTTGCTTCACAATGGAGGACCGTTTAATTTCTGATTTCACAGCTCCCTGGAACTGAGGACAGGGGCCAAGCCAAACAGGCCAACTCTCTCACCCCCACACACATACTTTTACACACACACACACACACACACACACACACACACACACACACACACACACACACACACACACAATTATCTTGAAGGCCCTCTAATTTGCCTTCTGTAGTCAAATGTCATGGATCCAATTTCTGTATTTATATATGGACGTAATAGATTATGAACTGCAGAAGACATTGATCCATATATGGCTTTTTACATGCTCCCATAAGTGCATTGTGCATAAAATAATTAAATTTACAAGAAAGTGTAATCATTACAAAGGGGTAGCCTATGACCACAGCTACGATTCACACCTAATGGATTTGGGAGTTCCGGTTTTGCCCTAGAGTCAGAAGCCTCTCACTGGCTTGGTCTGACCGCCGAAAAGACAGTTGTTTGAAATGCACTGCATATGGATCAATACACACCCTGGAGGAGTGTCTTGGGGGGGGGGGGGGGGGGCACACTGATGGAAGAGCAATGGAAAGTAGCAGGGAGTGGACAGATCAGCCTGTCATATCCTTTCTCTTCTCTCTCCCCCCCCCCCCCCCCCCCCCCCTCCGCCCCATTCTGTCTCAGTGCCTGTATTGTTCCAGGTCATTATGTGTACGCTCCTAAAACGGTGTATGCCCCGCCCCACCGTCTCCCCCCGCTGTCTCCGCCAGCCAGGGTCCATTGTTCTGTAACACGCCACACAACCGACGCAATTACTGCCCCCGCTGCTCAGTGTAGCAACCTGCCTGTTTAGGGCTGGTCTCCATCGCAGCACCTGTCTCACACACAGCCCGGCCCTTTGATGCAGCCGTAACCTAACCTCCTCTCACATTACCCTGGGCTATTAATAGCACACGCACACGCGCCACAGAGGTCAGGTTCCAGGGGAGACTTGAACCCATTACTACAGAGAGAGAGAGAGAGAAACTGTTTATTAGACTGGTGATAAAATGAGGACTGACATGATTTTTAAAAGACAATGGTTGTTTGATAATAAAGGATTCTGACATATCAGACTTATAAAAAAGTGTGAAAAGTATATAAAAGTGAACTGACTGATCTCATTTGAGGTGAGAAAGATGAGCTGTTTTGTTGATGTCCGATTCACTTGGGCCTCATTTGGAAATTTGCTCTGGGTTCAGTGGTTGGAGGGAGCGACCATACACCGGTCTCATGGCCAACGTGCGAGGTATTTTACATTTTTCATACCACCTCAGGTTGGTTTGTCTAGATTCCGCAAAGTCTTAGTTCTGGATAGGTGATGGATAGGAGACAGTGATTATCCATAAAATACCTGGTTTATCACGCCATAGTCCCCACCTCTCTGAGACAATACGCATTCAATCAATGCTGTCAATGTCCCGAGTTGTAATAGAAAGAATATTTGGGTGTTTGAAAAATAATTTAGATCGGGGAGGGAGCACAATAATACTGTACAGTATTGTCTTTGACACATTCAGATTCTGCTGTTAAAACATAAATAACATGTGCATGCATATGGTACATACACAGGCTTTCACCAATACACACGCACACACACAGTACATGCACAGACTGCCATCCACCAACCAATTGCAAGATCTGACCATAATGTTATTAATTGGTAGGTAGAAGCCCATGGATTCATTACCAGAAAACCATGTGTCCAAAATAGTTATTAACATAAAAAGCTATATCCTGACTGGATATAGGGACCAAACAAATTATTCAATTATTAAATCATTCCAGCGACATGTTTACCTTCTTGCAGATGAATTGCATGAGCAAGATAGCAACATCTTTTTATTTTGCCCAGAGCATTAGACTATGTGTTAGACTAAACCCTGATGCATCTGTGGTTCCAAAATGTTAGTTCCATTTGAGGGTTGCTGAAGTATGGCAGCTGGAGGCTGAAGCTGTCTGAAAGCCTCTGAGGCTCTGAGTCAATCTGAGGCTGAAACCATGAACTAGGAAGTGGGAAGCTCTGTCACAGGACAGACTGTGAAGGTATAACAGGGTCCAGTCAAAAGCCTGTGTTTGATCAGATTAAATCGTAAACATGTGTATGTCCCTCCTCCACAAACACAAAAGCAGTAGGACAGAGAAACATGCGCTCACACATCCATACTTATACACACACACACACAAGCACACACATGCAAGCACACACACACCTGCACACTTACACACACAAACAGTTAAAAATAGATCAACACTCTGGTTGTGTTCCAATCAAATTTGAACGATTTACAAGTTTTCCCTCAGAAAAATGCAGTTACCGGTAATTGAATCTGATTGTCATGAGGTTCCATGACTTTGTCCACACAAGGCATCTGAACACACAAAAGACATGTTGATGATTTTCATAACATTTAGGTTGTTTTATAAAAATGTTGTACACTTGTGGTGTTCTCGGTCAAAAATGACTGGTCATTAGAAATTAAGGGTGGAGACTAGAATTTATGTATATTAATGTAATTGCAACATAGTTTCAATAATGTAGCTTGTAGAACTTTTCTCGCAGCTCTGGTATATGAAACATTTTTGAGGCATTGCTCACAATTTATTCTGTGGCAGCACAATGACCAAACAATATACTTTATGTGAGGCTTTGATGATGACACTGGAGAAGAGAGGCCCGGAAGCTGACAGTGAAGACACATTAGAGGAGTACGTATCAGAAGTTGAAGACACCACAGAATATAGTATTTTTACTCAAGAACGAGTTGTATGAGCTCAGGTCAATGATGCCTACAGGCCATGATTAGTAAATCAAGTTCAAAATTGTAATCTTGTAATGTTCACAAGAACTTAAGTTGATAAAAATACCTAACATAACATTAGATGATGTGTATTATTATGGATTTATGAACAGCTATAATGGGACGGTCCTTTTGGACCAGGAACACAACATTTATGAACATGAAACAAACATAACAGGAGGATTAAGAGAAATTACAGCCATCGAGCACAGTAACATGTAACTATTTTGAACATGGTTTCCTATTGGAGTAGGAGGCCATGAACAGGCAAGTATGAATGCAGCACACCACTAGCTAGTTAGGACATACAGGTGCTGGCAGGAATGGTCATGCCTTGATACTGAATGCTATAGAAATGGCATGTAGGAGACCTAACAACTATACAGGGGATGTGAATTCACTGTGAATTATGTTAACAACAAGATAATAGGACATTATGTACTGCACCCTGCTATGGCTGTGTCTGTAAATGGCTGTAAACATTTCTACAGATTAATTTATTGCAAGTTAAATATTTGAAATGAAAAGCAACATCATAATATAGCATGAGATTGTATCATCAGTCTTCACACAAACAATCTCCATGTGATTCAACAGTGTATGTGTATGCACTGATGTGAGTGTGGAAGTGTGTGTTTGTTATTTTAGCACTGAGGAAGATAGATACTCTTAATCTGTCCACAAACTTCACAAGCTTAAGAACCACAGCTAATTAACCACACGCCAAAACAGGAATACATTTTAATATTGATTTCCACAGCACCCCTGTCTCCCTTGTGTATTCTCTGTGTGTGTGTGTGTGTGTGTGTGTCCACAAATGTGTGTGTGTGTGTGCTGACGTATATGTGCATGTGGTGGAGTGTATGTGTGTATCAGTGCAGGAGTATGATTATGAATATTTTAAGAGCACATTTAACACGGTAGGGCCAGGCAGACTCGGGAAGGGATTTGCGCCCACTCTTCAGCTAATGACCCTGGGCGCTTCCAGCAAAGCTTCTTCATATTTTAAAGAAAGTCGATAGCACAGCCGCCCAGTCAGCAGCATTAAGATTCATACAGACGCCAGGGGGACTCTGAAAAAATTAATAACACGCGTGCCTAACAATCCTTCCTGCGATTTAGTGAAGGGCTGGAGCCCTCTGCTTGAAATGCATATAACTAATGACTATACAGACAAGATGAATTCTGCACACGCGTTCGCCGCCACAACACACACACACTCATGCCTCAACGCACGAGCTCACCCATAAACCTCGAAATACACACTTGCTCACCTCACCAACCCACCACTCCAAGTCCTCGCTCTCTTGCCTTCCACACACACACACACACCAAGTACTCCAAGTATCCACTCAAAGGTCTCCCCATCACTTTACTCCAAGAACACAAGGAGAAAAACAAAATAGTAGACTCTTTAGTGCTTCAGAAGTCATCCCTCTGAACAAAAGCTTGTCTGTATTACATTTTTGAAGAAGTCTCATCTGCAAAAATGTGTAGCAGAGCATTGACTGGTGCACTTGCCCCAAGGTCGACCACTTCCAGAATCAATCCAGTCAGTTGTGGGTTTATCAACAACAGGAGGAAAAAGTGTTCTTCATGGGCATGAGGGTTATATGACCCCCCCCCCCCCCCGAAAGAGTGTTGGAGGATGTCCTAGCTCAGAGAACTCACAATGATACATGCTTGTATGTGTATTTGTCTGTGTTTGAAGATTTTTTTTTTAAGTACACCCATGCACACCACACCATATATATTTAAGCTTAGGCTTGAGAAGAAATATTTGTCAGACATAATACGTTTGGCTTTATTATCTCCCAAATCACAATTGTATTGACCTAAAACAGATTCCAGTTGAGACACAACACTTCCGATATGTAATAGGAAGACCATAAGCAGAGAGTGAACATCTTTAAGCCCAGGCAGGCAGTGCCCTCTCTTGTACAGACAGTGCCCTCTCTTGTACAGGAAGTGCCCCTCCCCCCACCACCCTCCACCTTCTTCTGCCCTGCAGCCCAGAGCTGCAGTGGTGCTGGTAAAGACTCCATTCTCTGGTCCCTGGGAGACTAGACAGCATATGGTTCTGTCTCCCCGTGAACAACACACACACACACACACACCACCTAGGCTGCATGACAGCCTCACACAGGGGAGATTGTGTGGGGGGAGGAGGGTGAAGAGACTAAAATGCTGATGCCATGAACAGGGGGGGGGGGGAGAAAGGGGATGGAGGGGGGGTTTTGATCAAAACAATACCAAATGTAGAGTCAGGATGCTCTGCCTTTCCACGCTAACCGCCATGGCATGGTATATTACAAACACATGCTATGCTTTAGCAGACATAACAAACATGATCACTTCACTGGAACTGAAGGGGAAGGAATTTGGACATTTCATCCAAATTAAATCAGAAACATGTCATGTAAGCGGAAGTAAGGCTTAGATTAAAGAATCCCAGCTGACATCTGGTTGTTATATCAGCAACATGCTTTAAGAAATTGAAGACCACAACAATTCCAAACCCATACAGAACAAAAGCATATCTCTTGAGTGACGGTTAGGCTAATCCTTGTCTGCTCTAAGAGTCACTCAGAGTTGAGTAGTACAGAAAGGACTCTGCCTTTTGTTCCCTGTAGCTTGTCTTCTGAGGTTCAACTGAAGAACCTTGTGCCTGTCTGGCACAATAGTCTCAACGTCTATCTCTTTGAAGGTGAGTTGGGAGGGAATCTATGGGATATCAATAAGTCATTATAGGAATTAGGTATGTTATAATGAGTGGAAGAAGCCAATCAACGCCTCTAGCTTGATCACAAGGCAGCTATAGCAGTGCATCAACCAGAAATGGCAAGTCAATGGATCTTTGGATGTTGTGAGGTATTGTAGTGTGGAATAAATGGGAGGAGTTACCATTATGTTACATTTTACATTACTATGTACTGTATAAAAAAAAAGGTCAAAGATATATAGATATAGATATAAGATAGAAAATATAAATAGATAACATTCCAGATGGCCCATAAATGCAGTATAATTTTGTCTTCTGTCCCTGAAATTCACTACAAGTTCCCAGACATACCATATGTGGTGCGACTACCCTATAATGGTTAAGCAGCTTGAGTGCAAACCCAAACAGGGGCATGGAGCCCCTAAATCCCCCAGAAGCAGCCCTCCCTCCCAGGCCATGAGAGGCTCACAGAAGCAGCTCATCACCCGCCTGGTGGCCCATATGTCCTCACACACCACTCTCCCCTGTGGGACCTTGCTCTGTGCAGCGATACTGCCTCGTCTGTATGCTTGTCTGCCAACATGGGGCACCCGGACAGCCCCCAGTGCCGCTTCTGCTGCTGCCCAGGCTGGTGCTTCGCTCAGCTGTGTGGCACCGACAGTCCTGCCAACTCTCAGGGTTGGTAGTTGATTGGCCAACGCAATGCTGAGGGGATATTAATGAGTCACAGGTCATACTGGCATGATGGCAGTGATATAATAGGAGTGCAATAGACTTCAAATACATACGCACACACATAAATTGACACATATTACAAGATAAATACATACAAACAAAGACACATAGGTGCTTATGAACCACCCCAGCACACACACACAAATGCATTCACACCATGTGATAACCTAATTTTAGGACTAAGGGAGGGAGGGAGGGAGGGAGGGAGGGAGGGAGGGAGGGAGGGAGGGGAGGAGAGGAGTTGGAGGAGGGGGATGTAGAAGGAAGTGGATGAGAAAGGAGCAGAAGGGATTGGAGTAGAAGGTACAGGAGAAGGAGGTGAAGGAGCAGAGGGGAATGGGGAAAAATGGAGGAGGGGGTGAGAAGAAGGATTTCCTTCGAGTGTGATAGTGAAACAGAATGGGTGGGCTTTGATGATGACATATGCTGTGTGAGGCAGGCTTAGACAGGAAGCAGGGTCCAGTGTCACAGTCTCATATCTGGTGTGTGTGTTTCCTTCGTCCCGCGTGGCCATGATCGCGTATCCCCCAACACAGCACATATGTTTGGGAGGCGGAACAGTTGGACATGGCTGAGGGCTAAACTGGGTCAGACCCACACAGATGGAGCCAAACTCCCACTGGGTCAACACTGTCACATGTGTACACGCCGCTCAGTCTTGACAGAAATTATCTGTTTTGCCTTCAAAGTCTTGTTGCACCATTGCCGGTACTGTTGTACAGGCTGCTACACACACTGAGACACACACCAAATAAATAAAACAAAACAAAAGGTTGGAATGTCAAATTAGGTCACGTAGCGTAGCTTGCTAGTGGCAAACCCCAGGCTCCAAAAGTGGATGTCTGCTTCACTTACATAGAAAAGCGGTGGTGATGAAAAAAGTGATGAGTTTCTGTCAGTCTGCCCCCTGATACAAGGCTTCTACTGGTGCTTAAACCTGAGTAGTTTTGTTCAATATGAGAGACACTAGAGGTCTGCTTTCATGGTTCTGTTGTAATATGACAGTCTTTGTCAGAAATGGGGCTGTATATACTTTACAACTGGAAACTATTTTTAATCACTTCAGGAGAAGTGCTGACGAGAAGGAGATCCATGGTGTCTCAGCTTGGGAAATTGGCCCAGAAAGGTGCCATGTGGGGGCTTTCATAGAAGACATTTTAATTAACGGAGCAGCATAAACCAAACATGTTTTTGGACAGATGGGGAGCATTATGCATCATCAGGGTTCAGGGCAGGTCCATGAAAGTGAACAGAGCAGACGTGTCAAGCCACAGAGTGAATCAGTGCACTCAGATTTGAGCTGGGCACACCAACATTTCATCAGGATTATCTTCATAAAAAGGGAGATTTCCGGATGAGATGAGTTTTTGTATTGGGCATGACAGGAGTTCAACATTACCCCCATTACATGTGCTTTGGTTTATTGGTTTATTGTATTCCATCTTCATTCAGGATTCCAGACATTTCAGAATCGATCCATCCATCCATCCGTCCATGCATCCATCCATCTATCCATCCATCCATCCATGAGTCCATCCATCGGTTTATCCACTATTTTATTCCAGTTAGAAAGTCCTCTCACCAGTCCAGTCTCTCACCTAGATAAACCATTTATTCCGTGGATAAACTATCTCCACAGGCAGCCTTTCCAGTCGCCGTGCATCTGTGTGCAGGCCCGCCAGCCGTGTTAGTTAGTATACGGGTGGCGAGATTGTGTAGTGAGGTGGTCGCATGTTTACAGTGCTGCCGCATCTCTTGGACAGGAGTCAAGTTTGCAGCTGCAGCTCTGAAATTATTCATAGCCTTCTTCGTGCCCACAAGGAGCCACAGGTAGTTGATGAAGTGTCAGTGCCAAGCATCCCAACTGGTGAAGATGAAACGCAGCTGCTGAGAGTCAGCGCGGCCAGATGCCGCTGCTGACGTACCATGTGTTCCAAGCAGGGCAAGAGTGAGGAAAGGGGGGAGGAATGGGGGAGGAGGAGGGGGTGAAAGAAGAGCTTGCCAAGACATTCTCACATTGGTGCCAACTTGACACATGTTCTGGCACTCCCCGTGGTTTCAGCTCCCATCTCCCAGCTCGCCCTCTACACTCCTCTCAGATATGATGGGAAGCTTTGCTTCTCTCTTTCTCTTCTCTCTCTCTCTCTCTCTCTCTCTCTCTCTCTCTCTCTCTCTCTCTCTCTCTCTCTCTCTCTCTCTCTCTCTCTCTCTCTCTCTCTGTCTCTCTCTCTATCTCTCTCTCTCTCTCTTTCTTTCTCTCTCTCCCTTCCTTGTACTCCGTCAATGTTACTCTTCCACCCCTTTCTCTCAATCTCTCTCGTTCCCTCTTTCCCTCCCTCCTTCCATCCGTTGTCTTGTGTAGTGATCCTGTGCCAGCCAAGATAGGTGTTGGCGCCCGCTGGCGGCCATCTTGCCTGTCTGCCCAGTTCATTCCTGATAGTTCCGCTGAGGAGTTTGAATAAGTCTGTTTGGCTGGAAGGCGGGCAGGCAGACTGTTTTACTGGCATGGAGACATGGAGCTGAATGCCAAGCTTGTGCCCGCTAGGTCGCCATGCCCACCTGCCGTCCTCAACTCTTTACTGTCCACCCCTGCATGTGTCAGTCTCCAGCCCAGTTCCGTACCACTGAAACCGCACAGCTGCCATATGCGCATCCACACCATGGTTGACCCAAAAATAAACCCCTTAATCCAATTAAAACGGGACATTTGAGAGTAAAATCCACACATTCCAGGCACAATTTGTATCCACATTGAGTGATTTAAGTCGCAGTGCACCAAAGCCATCTGTATTGTTGATTTCTGAGCCAGTATCCTGGTTAGGAGCATCCTCTGTGGAGATTCTATGCATTAACTGCTAGCTCTCGTAGCATCTTCTCCACTGGTGTACTCCCTGCGAATGGAACGCTCTCTCTCTGACGATACTACTCCTGCAAAAGGAGGGGAGTTTCTGAGACAAAGCCTCTAGTTCGTTAGGAACATGCCATCCTTGTTTGAAATGGAGGGGTTTGGGGAAGAGAAAACTTTTTGAATAAGTGCCACGTCTGAACCGTTCTTATCTGAGGCCCGCGACTGCCAGCTGCTGGCTGAATGTGCCTGCTTATTCTGTGAGACGATGCCAAGCGTTAGTTGGCACGGTCTTGCTGGAGATCTGGCAAGAGGGATCTGATGCCAAAACAACTCTGGGGTGGGTGCATACCCCACACAGTCTACTGTCTTCCCTTCTGTGCCTTGTGGGTGAAATCTCAGCTTTAACTGACACATTTACACAAAGGGTCTTGTGTGACTCCCAACAACAGATGCCACCTGGTTGAGCGGGAAGGAGATGAGCATGCCCATAGCCTTGTATGGACATACTGATATTGAACCTTACCATAACAGTTCACCTTTTAGTGAACTGAAGTTGGACCCTTTAGAAAATATTTACTATGCTTGATAATGTATTCTGTCTTCATTCTGAGTTCAACTATAAGAAACATACTTTGCATTTAAGCTATGTTAAAGTCTGTGGTAATGTAAGAGTAAGTTAGTGAAAATACATCAGTTTTTCCCCCCAAACTTCTAACCAAAATGGTTGCAATTTTGTGGTGCTTTGTTATCTGTCTCAATAGTGTGGAACGATACATTAACAGATTGTTTCCCCCCGGAAGGAAACTATCGAAACGCCGTGCGTCGAGTCAAATGACCGGTGTTTGGGTAAGATTCATTTTTGCATTAGTTTGCTTTAGTTGAGTTTTTTAAAACAAAATACTACTCATTAGAACAGTAAAAAAACACAAAAAAACGATACATTTGCGGGATTATTTGCAAGCTCTGTCATCCTCCCTCCCCTCTTTCCTTAGCTATGTCAGCTAGCTTGCTACTAGCTACCAAATAATTATTCGCTGGCTATTTACAGATCCAGCTTGTACTGTTTTTGTTTATTTTATTTTAAGCTTAACAGTACAATATTGAATACAATTTAAATGCTCTATCACTGATCATATCCATGCTTACAGTACTCATTGTGACTGCATGGCTTGTCCACATTGTCTGAGAAGTAAAATGATCTTTGCCCTTAGTCCCAAAGTCAAAGAATCTCATTGCCAACAACAGTGGTTTTCCATTCAAGTTGATGTTATCGTTATGTAATGAAAATACATGAAATGGCTTACCAGAAGACTAACTGGACCAGGGATAGAAATTGTAATGAGTAAAGGGAGTTGGTTTAAAGGTGCTGGAGTTAGTATACAACTGGCAGAACTAAAATAGTATAAATAGTATTTCAACTGCCTCTGAGCACTGCATTCGAGCTAGAGTACCAAATGGTTCCACGTGATGTCACACTTAAGGCGACTGTGTAATTAGCTGTTTTTAACATGCAATAATAGATATTTTGTTTTGTGAGCTTAAAATAATCAATCATTATTGATTCATATTCAAAATGAATAGGTTGCCACAGCTGATCTGACCCAGGGCGGAGTGTGTATTGGGAGAGCAGACTAGAGAGCCTGTCTGCTACCATGATTCTGTCAGGACGAGCAGCCTCAGTAGCAACAGCAGCTCACCTATCTTGCTCCACTCAAGTCCTGACTGGCCCCCTCTGGCTCTCTGCTGTAGTTGGATGCTCACACTGTGTGGTGACCAGGTGGATTTTGGGAAATGTAGTTCTACCTCAGAAGAGAGCCTACAGCTCCTCTGGTGTCTACAGGACAGCTGTAGCTACAGGAGGGAGCAGTAGGCCAGTATTCACCCGTGCCCCTGCCTATGGAGATAAACTAGCCATAGTGGACAGCAGCGGTAGTCACAGCTACAAACAGCTGTACGACAGCAGTACCAGCCTGGCCAGGAAGATCACCTCTGCCCTGGGCTGCCCTTCAGGTGACCTGGAAGGGAAACGGGTGTCCTTCCTGTGTGCCAACGATGCCTCCTACACAGTCGCCCAGTGGGCCGTATGGATGTGTGGCGGGACAGCCGTGCCACTCTACCGGAAGCATCCGCCGTCAGAGCTGGAGTACATTGTTTCGGATTCCCAGACGTCCCTGCTGGTGGCGGGGGACCCATATGGGGATACCCTGATGCTGCTGGCACAGGGGATGGGCCTGCCATGTCTGCTGCTGCCCCCCTCCTCCAACGTGGACACCCTGGAAGAAGCTGATCTGGTTGAGGCTGGCGCGGGCATCAGGGACTGGGCACAGCGGCCTGCCATGATTATCTACACCAGTGGGACCACCGGAAGGCCTAAGGGAGTTCTTCACACACACAACAGCATCTTGGCCATGGTAAATATGGAGTCTATGAGTTTGTTGATGGATTAGTATGATTTTCTAATAAGCACACGCCTACTGGATGTGCACTCTACATGTTGCTCATTGTATTTGGGAACTGTTTTCTACCAAGCTTCCTGTAGGGAAACGGTTGTATTGAAAGTCGCATGATGAATTTGATATCCCAGGAAATTTAGTCTAGACACTGAGCCTAGTGTGCTTGACCCCTGCCCTGTAGCTCTCTCTTTCTCTTACACTCTCTCTCTCTGTCTCTCTCTCTCTCTCTCTCTCTCTGTCTCTCTCTCTCATATCTATCTGTGTTGACATTAGTATGTGCGTATGTTGTTATTTAGAGTGGGGGGTCTGTATCATTCCTGCCATAGACATTGCCTTGTCACTCTGTTTTTGTTCCACTCGAGTTGTCTGAGTAATCAGCCAAATGATTCACCAAGGCCACCTTCTCTTCAGGACAGTCTCAGTGAAGCTCCACTCAGACTGACCTGCATGTCCAGTAGAGTGGAAAATTAGAGCTCCCTCAATCAAACAGGAGCTTCATTTGTCTGTAACAAGCCTAAGGAGAGAGGGGGGGGGGGGCGAGAAGCAGGGAGATGGGAAAGAAAGAAGAGAGAATTCACTCCCGTATGGTGCTGTACTGTCCATTTGTGTTCTCGGTTTGACCCCAGTCATGTAGGCCTTTTCTGTACCACGTTGACCTGGATTCAGAAACGATCTTCATATCATCACTCTCTCTCCCCCTCTCCCTCTCTCTCTCCAACTTCCCCCTCTCCTCCCCCTAGGTAAGGGGTCTTGTGTCAGAGTGGGCGTGGTCCAGGGATGATGTCATCCTGCACACCCTGCCCCTGCACCACGTGCACGGGATCGTCAACAAGTTGCTGTGTCCTCTCTGGGTGGGCGCCACCTGTGTCATGCTGCCTGACTTCCATCCCCAGAAGGTGGGGTGCAGGGGTTCCAGCTCTGCTGACTGTAGGGCTTTGCATGCTTGGTGTCTCTGCAAGCTTTGCAGCCTCTACAGCCTCTGTTGGTCTGTTTGTCACTCTGTCTGCCTGTGTAACTAGTCTGTCTGCTTGTTTGACAGTCTGTGTGTGGGCAGCCTGCCTGTCTAACTGGTCTGTCTGTCTGCTTGTTTGACAGTCTGTGTGTGGGCAGCCTGCCTGTCTAACTGGTCTGTCTGTCTGCTTGTTTGACAGTCTGTGTGTGGGCAGCCTGCCTGTCTAACTGGTCTGTCTGTCTGCTTGTTTGACAGTCTGTGTGTGGGCAGCCTGCCTGTCTAACTGGTCTGTCTGTCTGCTTGTTTGACAGTCTGTGTGTGGGCAGCCTGCCTGTCTAACTGGTCTGTCTGTCTGCTTGTTTGACAGTCTGTGTGTGTGTGTGTGTGTGTGTGTGTGTGTGTGCATGCGTGCGTGCGTGTCGGTCAGCCTGTCTGCTTGCCCTGTTCTCTCTGGAAATTGACTGGCAAAGAAAAGAGGATGTTTTTTTGTGTGTGTATATGTGCACGCACCTCCCTCAGTTCAACCTTTATCGGTTAGTTGTCAGCTGTCAGTGCTAATTGTGTCAGTGTGGAGGTGTTGGGGTGGGGTGGGGGGGGCTGATCACATTTTGAACCCTCCCACACACACACACACACTCAGCGTTAGTCTGAAGGAAGGCTGAGGGAGTGAGGTATGAGAGGGAGAGGGTGATTGGGTGGGGGGGGTTTATAAGAGACAATTTGACTTTGACACCTCTTGCTTCACCCCCCTGCCCTCTCCTCCTCGCTTTCTAGAACTCTCTCTCCATGTCCGTGTCACTTATTTCTCCCTCCCTCTTTATCTCCATCTCCCTCCTTTTCTGTCTCTTTCTTTGTCTCTGTATCCCTCTCCCTCGTTCCATCTCTCACCTCCCTTCCCCTCTCTTTCACACTGTTGCCCCCCCCTCCCCCCCCCCCTCTCTCTCTCTCCGTACCCCTCCAACCCCCAGACTGTCAGCCTAAGTGTTTGGGGCTGGGTGATGGATTGCCCTGTGTGGCTTTGTATCTGACCAATGCCAACTCACGGCAAGGGCTTAAGGACCAGATCAATCGATGAGCTGACATTGAAGAATGATACTGCTTGTACAGCAGGGGTTATGGGCAGTGTGCATGTATGTGTGCATGAGTGTGCATGAGTGTGTTTGTGTGTGTGTGTGTGTGTGTGTGTGTGTATACGGAGGGTGATGTCAGGGGTGTTTTAAGGTCTAGGAGATCCTAATGGGAGCCATAGTGTTGATTGACAGCTGGGGGTCTGGAGAGGACAGGAATGGGGGAGCTGTAAACACTATCTCTCTGACTGGCTTCAGAGCTGACCTCCACACCTGCTCTCATCCAACAGCGAGGATGAGGCTCTCTTCATCTCATTCTCTGGTAGTCCAGTAAGAACCAAATCAATAACACTCATCTTCTCCCATCGCTCCAGGGAGGGTGGACTGGGAGAGTGAGGACAGAGTCATAGTGAATGGAAAGCTCCATGAGGGGATCGTTACTAAGGATTTCTGTTAGCATGAATGCAAATGATGTGTGTGTGTATATAGGTGTGGGGAGACAGTGTATGGTGTGTGTGGCTGTTTTGGATGCGGGCCCTGTGTCCACCTATGCTCCCCAGGTGAAGGGCGGCTCTTTGACGGACATAGATTGCATTCCTCCCCCCCTGGCCGCCTGCCCCTCCCTCTTGACCCCTCTGCAGTGAAAGCTGTGTGGAGCCGCTCTACTGAGTTTTGACAGACAACCCCGGCACTGAGAGGTCTAAAGAGACACACTAAATAATATTCTCCTCCCAAACCCCTACATTGTGTGTGTTTGTGTGTGTGTGCGTGTGTGTTTGCGTGTGTGGCTGTTCCATAAGTTTGTTTATTCTAGAAAGTGTGAATTTGTATGCGCAGCCCTTGAAGTTAAAGTATTCTAATCGGTTTCCCCCTATCTATACAGGCCTTCCAGATACGCCCATGTTTGAAGCCTGATGAAGATATGGGCAGGGGAAGAAAGGGGAGAAAAGAGGGGAGGGGAGTGGGGACAGAATAGGAAAGGCGAGGGGAAAGATGAGAGGAGAAGAGGTTGAAGAGGGATGGGAGGGTAGAAAGGAGAGGAAGAAATCAAGAGGAGGATGATTAAAGGGGAGACAGAGAGAAGGTGAAGTTGAAGAATTGGCGGTAGATGAGGACAGAGACTGCGTAGGGGTGATGGATGGAGGGAGAGGGAAGGGAAAGGGAGAGAAATAGGTAAAAGCAGAGGTAAGAGCAAGAGAGAGACAGAGGGAGACTGATAAGAGCAGACCCAGTCAAGCAGGAAATTATGAAATGGAGAGAGTGAGGGAGGCAGGGAGAGACAGAAAGAAAGAATGAGAGAGGAGGGAGGGGAGGTATTTGCCTCCCAGGAGAAGGAGGGAGAGAGGGGAGGAGGAGGAGGGAGGTAGCCAAGGAGAATCTGCCGTTCACCTTCAATTAATTCACGCTGTTCTCCCGCTGTGTGCACGGATGCAACCAGGCATGCAGCTACTTGTGTGTCTGCGTGTGTGTCTGTCAGTGTGTGTCTCTGTCAGTGTATATGTGTGTGTGTTTGTCAGTATGTGTCTGTGTGTGTGTGTGTGTGTGTGTGTCTGACTGCGTATAGGTACACAGGGGACACCTTCGTTTTCTCTGTTTATGTATGCGTGGGTTTGTTTGTATTATAGTAGCTTTGTCCTTGAGTGAATATACACCATGTCTCAGACTTTTGTGTTTATGTATATTTGTTTTTGTTTCTTTATGGGTTTGTGTGTATGCGTGTGAGACAGACAAATGGGGCCAGGATAGCTCAGTTTTGACTGACCTCAACATCATCATCTTTCTGTAATTCCTCCTTCTGACGGTCCAGTACCGGGCTTTGTGGGCAACAGTCTGACATTTACACACATGCGCACACACCCTTCATAGTACAACAGCTCTCTGGACCTGATGGAGTCATCCATCTTGTTAGCATACAGCTGTGGTAATATGGGGTGGTATTAGGTTGTTTTGTAATATAACGGGGTGGTATTATGTTGTTTTGTAGTATAATGAGGCGGTATTATGTTGTTTCGTCGAATAATGAGGTGGTATTATGTTGTTTGGTAGTATTATGGGTGTTATATATGAACTTGGTAGTATAAATGTACAGTATCTAGTATTCAAGGCTGTCTCACCTCACCACCTCTACATTTCCCCTCCGTTTCCCCTCGCCTCCCCCTGACCAGGTATGGGACCTTCTCCTCAGTAGTAGGCCTCCCGTGGTCAACGTCTTCATGGCCGTGCCCACCATCTACTCCAAGCTCATCCAACACTACGAGGAGAACTTCACCAGGCCCCACGTCCAGGACTTCATCAGGGCGGTCTGCAAAGAGAGGATCAGGTTCTCTCTGCTGTTCCTTATTTCAGTGACGGGGGAACGAGCGTTCCTTACGTGTTCGGTCCCCCCTCAGTTGTCACCCATCAGAGAGATGTGGATTAGAGGGAGACAGACTGATAGGCCAGTGTTTGTGTTTAGAATTGCAAGTGAGCGAGAGCAGGAACGGAGAGCAAATTTAACAACACGGAGGAGGAGAAACAAGGCCCAGACTGTTGAGGGCAGGGCTGATTAACCCCTTAAGGAGACCCTGTTACTGCTGCCTTATTGTCTTCTCATGCTCAGAGACAATGCCCCAGACGAGGCCTCATCCTCTCCTGAGTGTAACACCAGCTCCTCTGGCCCGTTCCCAGGTTGATGGTATCGGGCTCGGCCGCCCTCCCCCAGCCCACCCTCCAGCACTGGGAGCAGATCACCGGACACACACTCCTGGAGCGCTACGGTATGACCGAGGTGGGCATGGCTCTCTCCAACCCCCTCAACGGACCCCGCATCCCAGGTACGCACGCACACCAACAAACACACACACGCAAGATTGTGTGGCTTCAGTACTGTCACACTGATCCAACAACCTTGGTATATTACCTCCCTGCCTGCCTGGGGCCTGCTTTGATATCAAAGTCGTACAAGCTTGTCAGTGTTGTTGGTTGTTGTTGTTATTTTAGGATGTATAGGTGACGTGGGGGTTTAGCCAAGGTGCTGCCATGTAACTCTGTTCTTCTCTCTTTGCTTTTCTTGTCATCTGTGTCGTTAGAGACCTGGGTCTTCAAACCAGTGTCATGACAAGCCTGTGAGGCTAATTCACCTGTCAAAAGTGCCTGGCTGGTGGTAACCCACTCTCCATATTAGACAGGGAGAGTCTGAAATAGAGCATGGGTTTGAAATAGAGCCAGGAGAGAGTTGGGGTGGGGTGGGGGTGGGGGGTGGGGGTGAAACCCTTGGAGGTGATTATGTGGAGCAGCTCACAGTGGTTGAGGAGGTATTGATATCACTGCAGCAGTGCTGTGAGATCGAGGCTGTCTCGTCGAAAGTAGGTTAAAACCAATCAATACAACAGACACAAACAGCTCTAAGTACTATACTGTTCCTCCTTCTCATCTCTCTCCTCCTTTCCCTCCTTCCCATCTCTCTGCTCCTCACGGCTTTTCCTCTCTCTTTATCTGTCTCTCGTCTTCCTCTCATTATATATATCTTATTTTCTTTCCCATACATCTTTTATTCTCCATCTCATTGTTTTGTTTTTCCTTTCATCCTTATTCCCGCATTGGTTTTCCAGTCTGACTTCAATCTTCAATCAGGATACGCATGTCCCCCCGATCTCTCTGTCTCTCTCTCACTGTGTGTCTCTCTCTCTGTCTCATTTACTCTCTCACTCACTCTCTCATTCACTCTCACTATCTGTTTCACTCACTCACTCTTTCTCCTGTAACCCTTTCAGGCTATAACCCTTCATCCCTTCCTTTTCTCTGTCACTCCCTCTGCCACTCACCCCCCCCCCCCTCCCCTCAGCCTATGTCAAAGCGTCCGTCTGGCTCCAGGGGGCGGTGTCAGCTCCCCAGGGCCAATCGGTGGAAAGCACAGCGTGATGCCTGATGAATTATGCATAAGGAGTGGAGGCCTGGAGCTGCATGGAACAGTAGAGCACCCCCACCCCCCCCTCCCCTCACACACACGCCCCCGAACCCCCCTTCCTCCAGTGTGGTTACTGCAGCAGGCTATAATGAGGGGTTCAGATGGGCATGCTGATGGAGCCATGTTAATGGGCTTCTGTGCAGTCAGGGGAGCCATTGTGTTTCTGACGGGGTTGTCGCCACAGGGCCGCTGGCATTCCCCTACACACACAACACACACACAGGAACAGGAGGCTATGCATTTGCGCACACACACAGGCACTCTCAACTCACACCTCACACTGTCCCGTAGTACAAACACAAGCTGTCATATCCTAGCAGGACAGGATCTCTGTCTCGTGGACCTCATAGTCCTCCTACTGTAGAAGCTCCAGCCTTGTCAAATGAAGGTAGTGCCATCGCAACCCACTGTATTCCAAACACCCACTCAACTCCTCTTTAGAATTCATCTCCAGTCTCCATGCTGTCTGTCCTCTGTGAAGCAGCTCTCCATCCCAGTCCTCTGTCAGGTACAGTGACTGGAATGTTATGTGCCTCCAAAATCTGTGAAGCCCTTGATAGGGTGAGGGGAGAGGGAGACAGCGAGGGCGAAAGAGAGATTGCCTGTGCTTGAGTCTAAATGGATTTGGATGAGTGTGTGATGGAGAGGAGAGTGTTTTTATCTTCCCTCGGTTGGCAGCTTGTTGGTTGTGAGGGGGCAGAGAGACGATTACCCTGCCATCTCTGCGTCACCCTCTCAGAGGGAAAACTCTAGCAACCCTCACACAAAACAGACACACACACAGTAAACACTCATGATGCACACACAAAACCAAGAAAACTTCCTCAGGACATTGTAAGAGACATTGTTACAGAATGGGAAACTATATATGTATGTGTGTGTGCTTGCATGTACAGGTGCAGTCGGTGTCCCTCTTCCAGGAGTGGAGGTGTGCATTGTCATGACGAACGCTACCAGCACCACCATCGCTGAGGGCAACAGCGCAGAAACCAGGGTAAATCAGGGCAAGCCCCAGCTGATAGATCAATACACTGGCAAGTGATTGTGAATGCTGTCATTGTGTCCATTTCACTGACGGTTTGCTAATGTTGTGTGTGTGTGTGTGTGAGCGCAGGTACGGCCTGGTCTGGAGGGGAAGGAGGGGGAGTTGAGGGTGAGGGGAGCGTGTGTCTTTCAGAAGTACTGGAACAAACCCCAGGAGACCAAGGAAAGCTTCACTACTGACGGCTGGTTCAAGACAGGTAGCATAACCTCTCCTCATAGGCTGCTTATCTAGGGCCAACTAACATACCCTCTCCTCATAGGCTACTTACCTAGGGCCAACTAACATACCCTCTCCTCATAGGCTGCTTACCTAGGGGCCAACTAACATACCCTCTCCTCATAGGCTGCTTACCTAGGGCCAACTAACATACCCTCTCCCCATAGGCTGCTTACCTAGGGCCAACTAACATACCCTCTCCTCATAGGCTGCTTACCTAGGGCCAACTAACATACCCTCTCCCCATAGGCTGCTTACCTAGGGCCCACTAACATACCCTCTCCCCATAAGCTGTTTACCTAGGGAACACTAACATACCCTCTCCTCATAGGCTGCTTACCTTGGAAACACTAACATCTCCTCTCCTCAAAGGCTGCTTACTAGGGGTGCTCTTACATACCCAAGTTCTCCTAGTCTAAATGTAGATACAGAATGGTGTCATAAAAGGGCACACATTAAATATAATGTCACAAATGATTTTGTCATGTTCTCTGTTGTATATTTGGAGTCTTAAGAAAGGCTGTTTAAACATTTAAGAAACAAGTCTCCCTGCAGTCTTGGGATAGGATAAATGGAGTGTGTGTGCGTGTGCGTGAGCGAGAGAGAGAGAGAGAGAGGTTTTGATAAATGTGGTGTGTGTGTGTTTTCTGTGCTGCAAGGCATTTTTCCTTTCTAAGTGGTTGTGACTCCCCTGGGTTGAGGGAGAAGAGAGGGAGAGTAGAAGAGCAGGGAGGGAGAAGGGAGAAGAGGAGCTGGGAGAAGAGAGGGACAGGAGGGGGGGGGGAGAGCAGGGAGAGGAAATGGAGAGAAGGGAGAAGAGAGGAGCTGTCATAAGGAGAGAGGATCTCTCCAGGGCCATGTGTGTAGCCCCCCCAGGAGCCTCATTCTACCACAGGATACCACAGGGAGAGGGAGGGAGAGGGGGAGGGTGGGTGGGTGGAGTCGAGGGAAAACAAGACTCGAAGGGAGAGCGGGTTGGATGCTCCTAGGTCAAGAGAGGCCCGGAGAGGGGGAGAGCGAGGGAACCAGTAGGGGAGAAGAACGATGGAAGCTTGGAGGTAGAGATGGGGACAGAGGGAGTTATGAACAGCACGGGCAGGGTGAGCTTGCGGGGGATCTGGGAGAGTTGGGGGAGAGGGAGACGGAGGGACGGGGAGAAGCAGGGAGAGGCAGTGGGAGACCAGCAGGGTGGAGAGGGGTTTAATTGGCTTTAAGGGCTGGCAGGACAGAGTTCCAGAGAGCGCCACGCCGCTGTCACACTCCATTACTGCCAGCGGCCACATAATGAGAGGCAGTGGAATCAGCTCCCTACAGACCAGTCCCCCAGCTACAGCCGGGCACCTTTCTTGACAAACACACACACACACTCTCGCCCCCCCCCCCCCCCCTCCCCACACACACACATAACAACTGTTCCCAGTCCAGCACAGCTCTTTGTGGTTGTGCGTGTGAAGCAGTGCCCTGTAGGTGTGAATATAGGTGTGGGTGGTGCGTGTGTGCGTGCGTGCCTACAGGTGTGCTGCTGCAAGGTGTTGGAGTCAGTGAGACTACCACTCCGACTTTACCCTCCCTGTCACTTCTGAGTTCCCCCCCTCACACCCTAGCACCTGCTCCCCTCCACACAGCTCCTCTCCTCCTTCCCTCTCCCGCACTCCTCTCTGGCCCTCCTCTCTTTCTAACACCCCCCCCCCCCCTCTCTCTCTCTCTCTCTCTCTGTATTCTCTGGTTCTAACACCCCCTCTCTCTCTCTCTCTCTCTCTCTCTCTCTCTCTCTCTCTCTCTCTCTCTCTCTCTCTCTCTCTCCTCTCTCTCTCTCTCTCTCTCTCTCTCTCTCTCTCTCTCTCTCTCTCTCTCTTTCTCTCTCTCTCTCTCTCTCTCTCTCTCTCTCTCTCTCTCTCTCTCTCTCTCTGTAGTCTCTGGTTCTAACACCTTTCCCCCTCTTTCTTCACCATCACCTGAGTTCCTGTCTCTCACCATGTCAAGTCCCGGCCCCCCCTTTCCTACTCTTTGATATAACCCTGAATGAAAGAAAGAAAGAAGGAAAGAAAGAGAAACATAAGGTACTTAACCCTTGTGTTATCTGACCCATCAGTCATTGTGACCCACCGTCGTATTGCGACAACTTTACCGCATACAAAAACAAATTGAAGCATTTTCTTTTAACCGTTGGGCTGTCTCAGACCCCCCACATTGCAAAGGTTAAAAGAAAAATTGGGTAAACACAACGATGGTTAGTTATGAACCTTTGGGTCATGTGATCCGAAGGCAGCACAAGGGTTAAGGGGTCAGACAACAAGTGAGTGAGTGTTTGGGTGTGTACGTCTCCAGCTAGCCTGCTGCTGGTTTAAACAGTGACAGAGAGGCTGTGCAGTGCTTCCATCCTCTGCCTGGATAAGCTCACCCTCCACCCATCTCCACGCACCTTTACTCCTATTGATCTGCCCGCTCTTTGTGTCTTCAATTGTGTGTGTGATTGTGTGTGTGTCTGTGACACCGGCACTGTTCTGTCTTCCCTTCTCTCATCCACTCCTCAAGCCTCCAGCTCAGCGCATAGTTACTGTGGTCATAGTTACAAAAGGACATAGTCAAAGGGGTCATAGTTACAGTGGTCATAGTTAAAATAGGTCATAGTTACAGTTGTCATAGTTACAGTAGCTCATCCAGCCACACATCTTCCTAGGGCTATTGAGCCATCTAGATGGTGGCCTGTGTACACTAGTTGTGACAGTCAAATACTGTGTGTGTGTGTGCGTGTGTGTAAGGTTGGTGGGGACCATGAGGAGAACAGCAGCATGCAAACTGTAGTCAAGTAGCTTGTGTTTCAGCATGCCAGATCAGGGAGAGGTTATCAATCGTGAAGCTCGCTCGTTATCAGTAACATTACCATAAAGCTATTCTACCCCCTTTAATTGCATTGTATTAAACAAATTAGATCACTCATCCGAGTGTGGAACGTCTTTCTGGTTGGATATTAATTACTAAAAAAGGAGCAATGACAAAAGTTAAGGATGATAAAGAGTGTGTGAGCTGAGATTGTCGTCAAAGCCTGTCTGGAATTCATCCTCATTAGCTACTCCATCTAGGCAGCCTGGCTTTAATGTTGTCATTAATATTCATGTAGGCCAGCAAACGCTGTTTACTGTGGGCTCTGTTTCACCCTGCCACAGATAACCTCTCACTGGGTACCGCATGTTTACATGGGTGATAGGGATGTTGTGTGTGTGTTTGATATGTTGTGTGTGTGTGATAGGTGGGTGTTGTGTGTGTGATCCGGGATGTAAAATGTTTTGTGTTCGAGTGGATATTTTGCGTATGATAGAGGATACTGTATTGTCTGTCTTGGTAATGACATGTTAGCTTCCACTGTGAAGTAAATTGCTGAAAGAGGACGTGCTGTCCTTGTTTGTAGACTGGGTTGGCCTGTGTGGTTGACCAGGGTGGGGGGGGGGGGTTATATGTGTAGTACTAGGTGACTGTGTGGGTGGCTGTGGTGCTAGCTGTCTGGAGTGTGCTTGATGTGAGCTTGGCCTTTGTCATCTGTCACACTGCCCTTTCCAGAGCCACAGTCCTCCTCCAACACCTCTCACTGTGTGAGCCCTGAGCTGCCCTGGTGGGGGTGCGCGAAAGGGTGTGTGTGTGTGTGCGCGCACTCCAGCCTGTCTGTACCTGTGGGGTGTCTTATGCTGTGTGTCTATGTGTGTGTTTATGAAGACTGAGATTAGTCAGGCTGTGGGAAGTGGTAGCTGTGCCGGGCAAAAAGCCACCATAAACAGTTGCCTCCTACAGTTAGGTCCATAAATATTTGGACATTGACACCATTTTCATCATTTTGGCTCTGTATACCACCACAATGGATTTTAAATGAAACAATCAAGATGTGCTTTAAGTGCAGACTTTCAGCTTTAATTTCAGGGTATTTACATCCAAATCAGGTGAACGGTGTAGGAATTACAACACATTTTATATGTGCCCCCCCCCCCCTTTTTAAGGGACCAAAAATAATTGGACAAACTAACATAATCATAAATCTAATTGTCACTTTTAATACTTGGTTGCAAATCCTTTGCAGTCAATGACAGCCTGAAGTCTGGAACCCATAGACATCACCAGACGCTGGGTTTCGTCCCTGGTGATGCTCTGCCAGGCCTCTACTGCAACTGTCTTCAGTTCCTGCTTGTTCTTGGGGCATTTTCCCTTCAGTTTTGTCTTTAGCAAGTGAAATGCATGCTCAATTGGATTTAGGTCAGGTGATTGACTTGGCCATTGCAGAACATTCCACTTCTTTGCCTTAAAAAACTCTTTGGTTGCTTTCGCAGTATGCTTCGGGTCATTGTCCATCTGCACTGTGAAGCGCCGTCCTATGAGTTCTGAAGCATTTGGCTGAATCTGAGCAGATAATATTGCCAGAAACACTTCAGAATTCATCCTACTGCTTTTGTCAGCAGTCACATCATCAATAAATACAAAGGAACCAGTTCCATTGGCAGCCATACATGCCCACGCCATAACACTACCTCCACCATGCTCCACTGATGAGGTGGTATGCTTTGGATCATGAGCAGTTCCTTCCCTTCTCCATACTCTTCTCTTCCCATCATTCAGGTACAAGTTGATCTTGGTCTCATCTGGCCATAGGATGTTGTTCCAGAACTGTACAGGGTCTTTTAGATGTTTTTTGGCAAACTCTAATCTGGTCTTCCTGTTTTTGAGACTCACCAATGGTTTACATCTTGTGGTGAACCCTCTGTATTTACTCTGGTGAAGTCTTCTCTTAATTTTTGACTTTGACACAGATACGCCTACCTCCTGCAGAGTGTTCTTGATCTGGCCAACTGTTGTGAAGGGGTTTTTCTTCACCAGGGAAAGAATTCTTCTGTCATCCACCACAGTTGTTTTCCGTGGTGTTCCGGGTCTTTTGGTGTTGCTGAGCTCACCAGTGCGTTCTTTCTTTTTAAGAATGTACCAAACAGTTGATTTGGCCACACCTAATGTTTTTGCTATCTCTCTGATAGGTTTGTTTTGATTTTTCAGCCTAACGATGGCTTGCTTCACTGATGGTGACAGCTCTTTGGACTTCATATTGAGAGTTGACAGCAACAGATTCCAAACACAAATACCATACTTGAAATGAACTCTAGACCTTTTATCTGCTCCTTGTCAATGAAATAACGAACTCCCATGAGGGACTAACATACACCTGGCCATGGAACAGCTGAGCAGCCAATTGTCCAATTACTTTTGGTCCCTTAAAAAGGGGGGGGCCACATATAAAATGTATTGTAATTCCTACACCGTTCACCTGATTTGGATGTAAATACCCTGAAATTAAAGCTGAAAGTCTGCACTTAAAGCACATCTTGATTGTTTCATTTCAAATCCATTGTGGTGGTATACAGAGCCAAAATGATGAAAATTGTGTCAATGTCCAAATATTTATGGACCTAACTGTATATTGTAAGTCTATGAAGTTTAGCGATCGTATAGCTATTAAACATGAATTAAGCTCAGATATTAGTCTTGTCTGTCCATGGAAAAATAATCTGTAACTTTGTCTGCCTTCCGTCGTCTCTGTTCGCCACTCGTCTTTTCATATTTCGTCGGTGCCTTCGCTTCTTTAATGCCTCAGAACGAGATGAAAGCCCAGCGCAATTAGGCCTCTTATCGTTTTAATTAAGAAAGCCACTCGTCCATATCTGCCTTCAATGCCATAGCAGTGCCAAGACTGATGCCTAAAGAGTGTGTGTCTGTGTGTGTGTAACACTAGTAACACACATCCCAACAACCCCTCCCTCCTCTCTTCCTCACTTCCTTTATCAGTCCGTTCTCCTATCACGAGCCTAATTCCCTCTGTTCCCTCGCTCCAAACATGCTCCCTCCCTCTTTTATTTTCTTCTGCCTTACAGACACAAGGTCACAGCAGCAGCACTCAGTCATCTGAACTGGCTTTGTTGTGCGGATGTTTCATTTGAACGATAGTGAAACATCATCAAACCTCGCAAACCCTCAGCTGTCATTAGGCTTTAAAGTGCGTAGAAGTGATGGGTCGACCTCGACCCCTGCTCAGGTATGGCACAAACACACATGCACAAAAGAGTCTTATTATTAGGAGTCAACGCATGCTCTCATTCTACTCTCTATTTACATGGAGAACAGGCCTACCCAGTCGTCCCCCAAGAACCCTGCCCTTTTCTTGAACCCCCCCCCCCCCCCCCCCCCGACAAAAAGGATAGAAGGGGTTGAGGAAGGCAACTGTAAATACACCATTACTGATGTTAACACCCTGCCAGTTTGACCACCCCCTCCACTCTCCCACCTTCCTCCTCCCTCTTCTCCCCCTTCTCCCCTCTTCCTTCCCCCCCACCATTCCTTCTCCCTCGTCGCCCAGGCCTATCAGGGCTGAGCAGTGGTCTGTGAAGAAATTCCCAATATCTAAATTTACACACTGTATCAATCTTGTTTAATAGACTGGAAAGCTTAGAGTCGGCGAGCAGCGTGCAGGCAGGAAAGGGGGGGTGGCGGTGATAGATGGTGTGGTGGGCCCGACAGCCGGCGTGATGTATAATGAAATATTTATGATTTATCCCGGCTAATAAACTGAAATGAAGTGCGTGATGTATGGGAACAGATGGGCCCACTATTGATGCTCTGGAGGCTCAGAGAGAGAGAGAGAGAGAGAGGTGGGGAGAGAGAGAGTGGAGATGTGGAGAGAGGGAGAGGTGGAGAGAGAGATAGAGAGGGAGTGAGAGGTGGAGAGAGAGAGAGGTGGAGAGAGGTGCTGGATAGAGAGGCAGCCCTGGTCACAGAAAGAGGAACCAGAGGGAGAGGATGGGAAGAAAAAGGGAAAATATGTTGAGAGTTCTCAAGAAGTGAGAGGAAAGACTGAGAGATGAGGGGAGGGGATGCAGGTCAGAGAAAAGAATGGTGTCAAAAAAAGAAATGATGGTGGAATTCAGGAGAGAATTTTTTTTAATTGTATTTTGCATGGCACCGTCAATACCACATACTCACTAGTGTAACAACACAAAAAGGCACAATTAACAAAAATGATTAGAGTTCTTTAATGTGCACATTCTGGTGTGAGAGAGACAGTGACCTTGCAGATCCTCTGCCTGTCACCACCCTTCACCCTCAGGCCAATACACTCCCCAGCACCAGCTTAACCCCTCTCTCTCTTACTCACACACACACCACACACACCTCGAACATCAGCTGGGGATGCACACTTTGTAATGATCGATGAGATCTCTCTTGCCCCTCTCTCTCCTTCTCTCTACACTCATCTGGAGTGACCCACTTCCCGTCGTCATCGCGCCCCAGCTGAGCCCCTCACACCCCCAGCCCCAGTCCTCACACCTGGCTGTCTCCTGCCTCAGCCGCCCCACCCAGCCCCCCAGCCCCTCACCTAGCCTGCCTGCCTGACATCCCCCAACATATCTTTCCGAATGTGAATTACCACAACCGCACACATACAATCACACTTCCTGTAGTCTCAGTCGAGTCCAGTGTGGCAGTGAGATGACAGTCCCTCTTTGTGTGTGTGTGTGTGGCCACTAATGGAATGTGCCTGATAGGTGGCATGTTGTTACTTTATGATGGGGTGTCAGCTGGCTTACATGGCAGAAAGACGAGGGGCACTAGTCAAGTGTGTGTATCTGCGTATATGTGTGTGTACATGTGAGGTGTGTGTGTGCTTTTGGTGTGTGTGTGTGGGCAGTGTATATGCTTCTGCTTGTGTGGCATTACAGAGGCACACCTGTGCAGTATGTGTATGAGGGAGACAAATACATGCCTGTGTGTGGAGGGGAATGAGAGGGGAGTAAGGAAGCCCTCCAGTGCGTGCAGGCTGTATTAGAGTGGAGAGTGGGAGGGGGCCCAGACAGCTAGCCAGTAGACCAGACATGAGTCCTGGGTTCCACAGCCAGTCACCTGAGCTGTACGACAACTCCCCATGACAACGCTCCTCTCTCTCACCCACCCTTCCATCTCTGCCTCCCACCCACCCTCTCTATCCCCCACCCTCCCCTCTCTCTCCCCCACCTTTCTCCTCTCTCTCCCACCCTTCCATCTCTGCCTCCCACCCTTCCATCTCTGCCTCCCACCCACCCATCTCTCTCCCCCACTCTCCCCTCTCTCTCCCCCACCCCACCCTCCCCTCCCTCTCTCCCACCCTCTCTCCCTCCTTCCTCCTGCAGGGGACACCGCAGTGTTCAAGGACGGGGTCTACTGGATCATGGGCCGCACCTCTGTCGACATCATCAAGAGTGGAGGCTACAAGATCAGCGCTCTGGATGTGGAGCGCCACCTACTGGCTCATCCGGACATCCTAGGTAGCCGGCCACCACTCCAGTCTGTCACCAGAGGACTAGTGCACAACTCACACACTCTTCAGATGGACAGTTTGGGGTGTGGTTAGTCTCAGGAAAACTAGGTGAACTGCCATGAGTCATTGTGTACCCCTGGTTTGAGCGACGACCTTTAACCCTTGCAGACGTGGCTGTTATTGGTGTTCGGGATCCCACCTGGGGTCAGAAGGTCACCGCCGTGGTGCAGCTGAGGAGGGGCCGGAGCCTTACCTTGGCAGAACTGAAGGCCTGGGCCAGGTAGCCACACACGTACAAACACCATACCCAGCAACTACAGACACGTTACACAGTACATAGTAGAATCATTCATTTACATGATGTGGCTTTGTATTAGACAAACAGTATTGATACAGTACAGTATAATTGCCAGTGTCTGCTGTAAGACAGAGGACACCCTGACTCTACCCCCTCCCCCCAGGACTCTGCTATTAATAGGAACTGCTCATTAAGACCACAATCAATAGCTACCTAACTGCTGGACTAGAGAGAGAGAGAAGGAGTCCATTTGTTTCACTCCAGCTACCAAGGGCAGATGTTGACTAATGAGGTGGACAGATGAGAGGGGGGCTGAGGGGGGCTGCGGTGGTCTCTGTTTGCTCTCCTGCTCCTTCTCTAAATGTCACTGTCTGTCTGTCTCTTCGTCTGTATCTCTCTATATATATATCTGTCTGTTCATCTCTCTGTATCTCTTTCTGCCTCTGTCTGTCTGTCTCCACTCTCTGTGCCTGTCTCTCCATCTCTCTCTCTCTGTTTATCTATCTGTGGGTGGTGGGCGAGCAGCACTGGGGTAAGGCCTGAGGATGAGCAGTGCTGGCGTACAGCACCCTACTGGGGCTGGGGGGGAGGGGAGGCGGATAACGGAGGGGAGCTGAGGGTTGGAAGCAGAGAGACAGAGGGCCGAGGGATAGAGGGTGTGACTGAGAGAGAGATGGAGGGAAGGAGAGACGGAGGGAGACACAAACAAGTGCATGGATGCTCACTCCTCAGTACCCTGACTTCAACTGTCAGCCTGTATCTGTGTCACTAGCTCCTCAGCACGCACACACACACACACAAAGCCTTGGAGAAATGGGTGTGTAAGGACATGTACAAGACCCATTAGAGAGAGAAAACGGGGGCGAAAAGACAAACGCACACACCCACGTACACACTGACATAGACACACACAGACACAAATACACTAATATGTCATGTGTATAGGGGTAGAACGAAAGAGAGAGAGAGGGGCTTTTGAACACATAAGCTACAAGGCACAGAAAGAAACAAAGGATATGTATTATTCAGGCAGACACACACACACAAACCAGAAAGCCATCTCTCCACTATAAAACATATACCATAAGATACCAGGAAACGCCTTCATGCTCCAGGACTCAAATGGAAAACATTTAATCACCTCAACCTTCTGTTGCTCTATGTTTTATTCCTTTTGTATTTCCTGCTGGTTGTAGAGAGAGTGACGTGTGTTGTGTCTGGGCCGGGAGACTCTCCCTTCACCAGGGATGAAGGATGTGTCTCCTTATCTCCTGGCCTAAGGGCTCGCTTTTTGTTTTGTTGCAGCACATTTGTTTTTCTCTACATGCGCTACAAGTCTGTGTGTGTGTGTGTGTGTGTGCGTGTGCGTGTGCGTGTGCGTGCGTGTGTCAGGGAGCACATGGCCCCCTACACCATCCCGACAGGGCTCATCGTGGTGGAGGAGATGCCAAGGAACCAGATGGGCAAAGTCAACAAGAAGGACCTGCTCCGGACCGTCTCTCCCAGCTAGGAGGATGACATCACTTCCTGTGGAGAACAGCACTTACTTTTTCCATCCCCGTCCCCTCTAACCAAGACAGACCACAGTCATTTTAGCTGTCTTTTTCCAATGCCCATCCTCTCTAACTTTCCTGCGGAGAAACACACACTCATGTATGCTCCTAAGAGTGACCCAGAACAGGATGATTAAATGAATGATGGGTGGTGCTGTTGTGATAAGATGATGATGATTTTCACAACACTGCCGTGTATAAACTGACTGCGCCAATCATCAACATGCTGTAGGCACACCGGGAGATGAATGATAATACTGACACAAATAGACATTAAGAAACAGTGTGATCAAAGCTGTAAAACACACATTGAGTTTTTGTACACTGGAAGACGATGTAGAAGGCTGTAATAGTCTGCTTTCAGATAGATGCCCTCGGAGTGTCAACTACTTTACGTTTATTTTAACTTGTAATATATAGATGAAGTATTCTTGAGTTGAATTGCTGTTGTCTGATTCAACAGCCCGTACTGTGTGTGCCTTAGTGTGAATGTACATGTGTGAGAGACAGAGGTAGCTTGCGTGCACAAGCAGCTGTGGTTACACAGGTGTGATGAGAGCCTGGAGGTAGAGAGTCTCTCCAGATACTCTCTACAACAGCTGGATGTGCCATCATCGGCATCCTCTCTTCTCCCTCCCCCCCCCTCTCTCTCTCTCTCTCTCTCTCTCTCTCTCTCTCCCTCCGAACTAATGAAGGAGAGCAGGCGTGGAAAGGCAAAGGGAGGGCAAAGATAAGGAAGGGATGGCACTGAGAGAGACAAGTAAAACGAGGAAGGAGTAAACTGACAACACCAGAGAGAGAGACACACACAAGGGACAAGATGGAATGAAGCGGGGCGAGAGAAAGGAAAAAGAGAGGTTAAAAAAAAGGAGGTAGGTACAAGTGAGCGCTCTTTCCCCTCCTCCCTCCACTCTCAGCCACTGGAGACCTGATTAAGAGAGTAGGCCTATCGATCTGCAGCCTGGCAGGTCAGGATGGATGAGCAGGCAGGGCTGGAGAGAAGCACCAGAGGACAGGCTCGGCTCCCTCCCTCCACACACCTCACCCGGTCTGGGGGTTGGGGACAAGGGCAGGAGATGTGGGTGGAGGGCAGCAGGGCTGTGGGCTGGGGCTTGGTTAGGTAGGCGGTCAGGGTGGGCTCCACTCAGGTGAGGAAAGAGGGAGAGGGGCGCGGGGGGGGGGGGGGGGGGGGGTCAAGTCCCAGGAGTGTTATGATGGAGTGCCGGTGCCCTTGAACCACTTTCTACACTCCTGTGCGAGCACACACACACCACTGACTGTCCTCCCACCCTGCCTGGCTGTGTGTTTGTCGAAGCATGGTGGAAGAGGTTGTCTGCAGATGGCTGCTTATTGGCCCCCTGGGTCCTGGGCGGGGGGGGGGGGAGCGGTCAGGCAGAGAGAAGGGCGAGCACCACCCGCCTTGTTTGACTGGCCTCGTCCCCTCAGACTGGTGGAACGACTGATAGCAGCCTCTCACCTGCAGGGAGGAGGGAGGGAGAGGGGAGCGAGGGTCACAGACACTTAGCAGAGAGAAGATAGGAGAACAGAGGGAAAGAGAGCTAAATTCCTTTGCAATCTATCAGTATATCCAAATGAAATGGGGGAGAAAGGTATGCATGGGTGGAGGGCGAGGTGTCTGATATATTTGAAACAGAATACATTTTCAAAGAGGGACTTCTGCTTTCTATTGATAAGTCCATAAATGAAGTGTCTGAGGTTTTGTATTTCCACCATGCATAGTTGAGCTCAAGGTGTTTCTCTTTTAAACTCCTCTCTTTCATTGAGTCGATTCTCAGTCCGTCAGTCAGTCCGTCAGCACATGAAAGGCGTCCATTATAAATGATTCAGGCAGAGAAGTTCACTCTGGATCGTCTTTGAACGCTACGCTGAACACCAAACAGGTTTCCAGTGTTTGAAGTAATTGCGCGATACAGGAAAAACAACAAAGACTGAAAGTCAGGAAATGGAATTTATTAAAGGCTTATAAACCGTATGTATGGTACAGAGAGCCAGCAGAGTGCTGGAGGAGGGGTTGGGGCTACATGAAGGCAGCCTGCAAACCCATACAGTCGAGCGTTCACACGTACACACTTTTGACCATCCCAAAAAGCGGTGTTAAAAAGAACATGTTTAGTGCCAGAGCTGCAGGCTGCATGGTGGCTGATTAGCGTGACATGGTTAAGGGACATGCCACAGTGAAGCATGAAGGGAGTTTGAAAGGCCGGCTCTCCAGCCTAGAGGTACGATGGACACACACCACACGGTACATCATTCTGGCCTCAGTGGTTTGTGTTTATATTGGAGTGTGGTGTGTGCATGTGTGTGTGTGTTATTGCTGTTGACATGATGCTCATGTTTATTCTGAGACTGTCTACCTCTGGGTGAGCCCAAGGCTTGGTTTTCATTAAACTACTGCTGACTCTGGACCACGCTCATCTACTCTCTTTACGTCTGTGTGTGTGTGTCTGCACTCACACGTATGTGTTCTACACTACATTCTCTTACCTCTTTAGCAATTTTGATCTATGACTGTCCACTCAACCTACTGTAACAGAAAACTTTTTGAGCAAAAGAGAAGAAAAAAAAATCATCAATATTGGATGATTGCGTTCCAACAGTCATAACTCGTCCCCTTCCACAATGGTGAGAGACAAGGTCACGGTGGAATAAATAGCCGGCCGAGTTGCTAATGATCTATCACCCTGGAAACATGGCCGGACCTGGAAGACGCTGGCTGACAGAATCATTAATAAAACTTGTGGAAGAGCGATCGATCGTTCTGACGAATGATCCCACTATGAAACACCCTGACCAGAACGGACTGGGCTGGGGCCCTCCCTCCCTACGAGGGCGGACACACAAATTATGGACAGCCTGGAGCTGCCTGGCTAAAATGCAGAGTCCCTTATTAAAGTGTCCAAGTGTTGGGTGAGATTGTTACCTGGGCTGAGGTCCACTATGACACCTTCATTGTAGTCTGATGACCAGAGCCAGTAACTGTCGACTACAAGACAAAGGAGTCAACAGCAGCTCTGCTGAATCTCTCTGCTGTCTCACACACAAACAGAGCAGAGAGATGGGAGGTCGCCAATTCATTATTGACATGCTCCCCTGATATTCCACTCTGTGTTGGTAATGTTTATCTCATCTACTCATCTACTTTCACTCAAACACACTCTCAAACACACAAACACACACACACTCCCCACTACCTATTCACTGTACTCAGCAGTTCATTGAGAGTCTATCAATTCTGTGAGGGAGAACGAGTTGAGGGGCAGTAGCTTTGAGGCGTTTCCTTGCTTTCGGCTGCCTGTATCAAGATCTGTACATTGATCTGGCCTTGCCCCTCATCCCCCATCCATCCAGTTATGGATTGATTTTCTCTGCAGCTCTGTGCAGGCTGACTGATAGGCCCAGTGCGGCCTGTCAGTATTGAACACACTCAGACTGTTCTAACCCCTGAGCTAAAGCCTGGACAGTTTCATGGGGAGATACCTGTGTGTGTCGATGGTTACATGCGTGCGTGTTGGATTATGTATGTGTGTGTGTTGTGTATACGTATGTGTCTGGTGTGTACATGTGTGTCTTGTGTGTGTGTCGTCATCAGGGCGTGATCATAAATCAGTGTGTGAGGGCCAACGGATCACCACACTGCTCTCCACATGTAATTACAAAGCTGACATTTAAACAGCAGCAGCCATATTTCACTCTGGCCAGCATCAGCAGACACTGAGTGCGCTGTGGACAGAGTAAAAGTTATTTTCCCTAAAAGAAGGGCAGGAGAAAATCGATAGTAGGTAAAATGCATTCTAATGCCTTGTTAATGGGCTGCAGTATTAATTATTCAAAGACGGCCATTTTATCTGCTCGTTAAAGTGGCAGCTGGGAGGAGAAATATGCAGCAGTGTTCTGCCTGCTCCACCAGGGTCATTACCAGTCTCTCCTCTCCCACCAACGCTGGACAGACACACACTAGTCCAGAGTTGTTCTCAGTCAATCATCCTCTGGTTTCTTCTGGATCTGTTTGTGTGTGTGTGGGTGTAGTTAGAAGTGTTTGTATAGCTCTGATGCAGGTTGACTGTATAGTCTTAAACACAGCCATAACTCAGTGCTGTGTATACGGATATGTATCTGCACCTCCCTCCTGTCTTTCCAGCCCCATCCATCAAGCCTAGCAGCTCTTTACAGGGAAGCAGGAGGAGGAGCAGGAGAGTTGGAGGAGGAAGGAGGAAGAGGGGAAATTTAAATTCCTCTTTGGCCCACTGTCAACCTGCGTAAGCAGCCTGCTGACTGGCTGGCCTGCGTGACAGGACTCCTAATGACACTGCAGCAGCCGCTACAAATTGCTTTGACTTGATTTATTTATCCTTCTTTTACCACCAGCACCATCCCCTCTTTCCTCCCATCCTCCCTCCATCCACCAGGCCATTCAAGCACAAAGTCACGCACACACGCGCACACACACGCTCTTTCCCACACATGCTGCGATATCTCCTCTCCAGCGCCATGCCAGTGGCAGGGAACATCTGTCTGTGTGTCCCCCTGCCACAGAGCGTTAGAGTCAGGGTGGCTCGCTGACTCGAGTGGCCAGTCTGGGAAGGCCTCTGGGCAGAGCTGGCTGGAGATGGGCAGTCTAGCGGAAACCTGACTGGAGGTCCATTCTGCCCTGTTTCACCCTTTGTGTGTGTTTCTTTTTCTGTGTGAGTGCATGTTCACGTGTATTTTTGTATGTGTGTGTGCATGTTCGAATGTATGCACGTTGTGTGTGTGTGTGTCAGGGGTGACCGTGGAAATGTGGATCATAGGGCACGTGGGTTTCAAAAAATAGCTAGGGGGCATCTAGTCTCCTCAAGAGTTGGTGCGTGTGTGTTTGCGAGCGTGCGTGTGTGCGATGGTGTGTACATGCACATATTTCACACCCGGCTCTCTTCAAATGATGAGTCCGTATGCTCAGCCTCTGTTTGGCCAGTTTTAATCTCCACGCATTTAGACTGTTTAAATTGTTTCAGTTCAGTTAAGTTTCTATTTACCTAGGCAAAGTGGAATGGTATCAGAGCTAGCAGTCAGCGGTGTGTCAAGGCTGCAGGTCGTTCATGCAGGAGAGATAAGAAGAAGAGGGGGAACACTGTTTAATCAAGCGGAGAAGGGGGAAGGAGGCAGAACGTCAGGGGGGAGGGGGGGCTTGGGGTAGGTTGGTTTAAAGGACTTTTCTGGTTCCACTTTCACTCCTCCAGTTGTTGTGCTTCTCTGGCTCGCTGTCTATCTCTTTCTCTACTGTATCACCTCCCCCCTCTCTCTCTCTCTCTCTCTCTCTCTCTCTCTCTCTCTCTCTCTGATATCTATCTGTTTTCCTCTCTCTGTCTCTCTCTCTCCTCTTCTCTCACTTCAGCGGTGATTCGTCATCTTTACTCCTAGAGGTTTGACAAATGTGTGTGTGCGTGTGTGTGTGATAGATGGACCGGCCACTGATGTGCAGCAACCCCCGGGGGGGGGGGACGAGACAGCTATTTAAAGTCTGAACAAGACAGAGGACACATTGCTTTTCTTTGATTGTTTCAAACCAGCAGGGTGGCTAGGACAGGAGGAAACTGAGGGAGAGAGCAGCACTGCGTCTGTGAGTCCTGTCTCACCCATGTATACAAATCACCAGCTCCATGACCACGATGGCTGTGTTCTAACTGCAGTCTTCTCTCACTCAGTCTTCCTCCTCTATCTCTCAGAGTCAGAGGACTTACAGCAGAGCAGCCAGTAGTTTGGAGCCTGGGGCTAGGGCACTCATAGCCTGGAGGAGTGTGTGAGTGTGTGTGTGTGTGTTGGGAGGCCAGCATAGATAATAGATTATTTCTTTGTCAGTGTGTAAGTCAGTTATTTGTATGAGAGGCCGTATAGGCCATAATTCATACTTGGTCTCACATACACGCCATGACCTCACATATATACCATCATACTCTCACATATATACCATTATACTCTCACATATGTACCATTATACTCTCACATATATACCATTATACTCTCACATATATACCATTATACTCTTGCACATAAACTACTTGGTCTCACATATACACCATTATACTCTCACATATATACCATTATACTCTCACATATACACCATTATACTCTTGCACTTAAACTGGCATACTCTCTTACACACACACAAATACCCTCTTATATGCACCATCATACTAAAGTATGACAATATATGTAAGAGACAAATAGTATGTGTGAAACAGAATGTTAGTATATGTACGAGAATAACAGGATGTGTAAGAGAGAATACTTGTCTATGTAAGAGAGAATACTTGTCTATGTGAGAGAGAATACTTGTCTATGTGAGAGAGAATACTTGTCTATGTGAGAGAGAATACTTGTCTATGTGAGAGAGTTTGATTGAAAAGGAAGGCAGTTTGATTGAAAAGGAAGTAGTACTGAATTCTCAGTTCCTGATTGGCTTACACATGAAGAAGGATTTGGGGTAGATGTAGCTAACCTTCCCTATCAAGACGAGACTGAGTGACATGACAAGATGGATTCATTAATAACATTTTGCATACTCCAAATCCTGCGGCGTCATTGTCAGAAATGTTGTATCAAAGACGACAGCCATACACGGGGGCTGTTTCTAACGTTAACTTTGACAATGAAATGCGCCGGCTCTTCAGACCTGGATCAGGTGCATCAAGGAGCGGCAGCAGCACTCTGTCAGGAGCTAGTCTTAATGCCAGCCAAGTGATGGCGCAATCCCAATATCAAACTCCGCAGTATTTCGGTTAAGACTAACTCCTGACAGAGTGCTGCTGCCGCTCCGTGATGCACCTGATCCAGGTCTGAAGAGCCGGCGCATTTCATCGTTAGCGTTAGAAATAGCCACTGTGGATGGCTGTCGTCTTTGATTCCAACATTTCTGACAACGATTCAAGCAAATCCACTAAAAAACTCAAATGTAGAATTCCATAGTTGTTTAGGAAGTTATACCGACCCCCACTACTTGAGTCAAAAGTCCTAGATCAGTTTTTCAATTGATGAAACAAACTATCATTTAAATTAAAGCCAATGCCTGTGTGAATACCGTCCCGTGGCACTGGGGTTTTAACCGTTGACGTCTTTAATTAGCCGAGTGGTCTTTACACCCTTGGCTACTAACCTAAACTTCAATGCCACAACCTGAATTTGATGTAAATCTGTTCACAACATTTTCCAGTTGGGACTTTTAAGATCCTATTTGAGTGTAGGCCCCTATGCCCGATGAGTGCCCGCACCCATTCACTGCAACGAAATAGCTTCATGGATCCGACTCGGAATCTGAGCTGAGACGCCTTGACAAAAAATGTGTTTGGCGTGTGGTGCGTTTTGGAATTGTTAATGTGATGTGTTCCCATCGTATTTAAGACGAAATAGTTTACAAAGAAGAGGTTTGTTAATGTGACTGTATACATATCTCACTCATACTGGCTAATCAGCTAACATGTTAAAGTAGCCTAGTCTACATCCAAAGTCGCTGTCGTGAAACTAGCCTCATTTTCACAAAAAGCTTCGAGATAAAATTAAAAACCTTTAAAAACGTCGACATTTAGCCAATATTATTGTGCACAAGTATTTTAGTATAGTTAATATGTAATTTAATTCCATAATGTCTCCAGGAATAACTGTAAAAACGTATTTCAGGAACGGGTCTGAACCTCCCTACATTAACGCCGCAGCATTTGGAGTATTCAAAATGTTATTAATAAGTCCAATGGCTTCATTAAGCCGCCCACTCTCTGCCATCTTGCCATGTCACTCAGTCTCGTCTTGATAGGGAAGGTGGGCGTTAGCTACATCTACCCCAAATCCTTCTTCTTCATGTGTAAGCCAATCAGGAACTGAGAATTCAGTACTACTTCCTTTTCAATCAAACTGCCTTCCGTTTCAATCAAACTCTCTCACATAGACAAGTATTCTCTCTCACATAGACAAGTATTCTCTCTCACATAGACACGTATACTCTCTCACATAGACAAGTATTCTCCCTCACATAGACAAGTATTCTCTCTCACATAGACAAGTATTCTCTCTCACATAGATAAGTATTCTCTCTTACACATCCTGTTATTCTCTTACATATAGTAACATTCTGTTTCACACATACTATTTGTCTCTTACATATATTGTCATACTTTAGTATGATGGTGCATATAAGACGGTATTTTTGTGTGTGTAAGAGAGTATGCCAGTTTATGTGCAAGAGTATAATGGTGTATATGTGAGAGTATAATGGTGTATATGTGAGAGTATAATGGTATATATGTGAGAGTATAATGGTATATATGTGAGAGTATAATGGTGTATATGTGAGAGTATAATGGTATATATGTGAGGTCATGGCGTGTATGTGAGAGTATAATGGTGTATATGTGAGAGTATTATGGTATATATGTGAGAGTATAATGGTATATACGTGAGAGTATAATGGTATATATGTGAGAGTATAATGGTATATATGTGAGGTCATGGCGTGTATGTGAGATCAAGTATGAATTAAGGCCTATACGGCCTCTCATATATTTGAGTCTGACGCATACTAAGGCCACGGATCTGTCTCAAAACACACACAGTACACACCACTGCATGACGCCTCAGACAGGGCTATGACCCATGCAGAAGTGCAGATAACAGCATGTACTGTGTCACGCTAGAGCGCAACTACATGCCAAGCACAATGGGATCCCACTCCAACATGTGGAGACTAAGACGAGGATACTGTCCGCTCCACTAGGCTTATATTTGTACACACACGTTATCTAAGTGTGAGTGTGTGTGTGTGTGTGGCCAATCTGAATACTCATATTCAGTGAGTCAGTCATGCTCAGAGAAAAGCTCTGCATGTGTTCTTTCTGTGATTGACAGGCTATGTCGTAGCCCCCGTGGCAGGTTCTGGAGGCGGGTCAGGGGGGTCAGGAGCAGAGCTAGGGACAGACGAGGGGGGAAGAGTGGGTCCATCTCACACACATGCCCTTCTGCTGTCATTGGCATATGGCCCCCCTGCTATCTAGGACACGTAAACCTACTGTTTGTTCATCTGGTGTGAAGACACATGAAGAGGCTCACATACATTGATAGGCACGGGAGAGATGCACGGGGTGCGTGGGGTGAAGACTGGGTGACATTGTGAGCTTGTAATGTCTGGAACACAAGACACGATAGTGGAAGAAGGAGGAGAGGAGAGTAGGAGAGAAAGAGGGAGGGAGAGAAAGAGAGAGCAACAGCCGGGGAGAGGAGGAGAGACAAGTGGCAGGAGCGACAGGAAAAAGACGGAGGCTGCCTGTGTCCCTCCATCCCATCCCCACCCCTCTCCTCCTCCGTCACACCCCTCACCTCCCCCCACCGCAGCCTAGCATATGTGGACTGACAACATGACATTGCCAGTGGAGTAAGAGACTGGGGGGATAGGGGATGAGGGAATTGAAGTAAAGGAGATGGGGGAGGTGGGAGGGGAGGGGAGGGGCGGGGCAGGGCAGGGAGAACCAGAGCGAGCGCCTCTCTGGCCCTGATGTCCCTGGTTCTGACAGCTGATGGAGGGAGATTAGGCTCACACTCGCTGCCAACTGTCAGCCCCAAAAAAGCCTTGGCTGAACCCCCCGCACCCCACAGCCGCACAGACACGAGAGAGGGTGTGCACTGACCCTCAAACTGTCCTCTGTCTCTTCATTTCAACACACACTCTCACACACACACACATTCTTAAATTAAATCACATTATTCATCAAAAAACTTAGGACTCATTAAATGCATCACTTTTGAAGGATACAGTCGATTAGTTTTGGAATAAGATCTAATGTTAGCATTTAGTAAGTCCGTGTTGACTCAGTATCTGTTACTGTCTCACAGTCATTCATTGTTCCTGCTTGTGTGACATTGTATGTACATTGTGAAAGAAGAAAGTTGACATTTCCCTGGCTGACAGGCGGTCGACATGTGCATGCATATATGTGTGTGTAAGACAGAGAGCATGTGTGTGGGTGTGTGTATGTGTGTGTGTGAAAGCAGTCCGCCCAGGGACTGTGTGTCATCGATTGAGCAGCAGGAAGAGACCTATTATCTCTGCCCATGGTTCAAACGTGGAGTCAAGTGTGTCATACGTGTTAGCTCTAATTGGCCAGCCACACCAGCAGTGAAGGAGAAAGAGAAGGAGGAGGAAGAGGAAGAGAGGGATGGTTGGGGGGATGGGGAGGATACTGTACAGTCCACTACTCCTCTCTGAACCCTCAGGAGACACCCTGTCTCAAGCCTGTCTGTCTGTCTCTGTCTGATTCCCCCCTGTCTGCTCCTGTGTTCAGGCAGGTCATTAGAGGCATGGACAGACAACTGGACAAAAGTCCCCAATGGACAGAAGGACTGTTCTGGTTGGATGGGTGCCTGGAGGAAGACAACCTAGGACTCCATCCCTCCTCGCTCGTCTGGTGTCTGTGATCTGCTGCAGTCAGACGGATCTTGGACGCAGGGAGGAGGGAGGAACGGAGGGAGAGAGAGAGACAGAGAGATAAAGAAACAAGGAGGATGATAGACAGTTTAAAGTAATGACCATTTTTGTATTACAAAAGAGGCCACAAATACAGTAACCAAGAGCAGGGTAGATGATCTATGGTTGTACTGTAGTGTTTTGACTTTATTTTATGGTGTTATACTGCCCTCTGCTGGTTAAGTACTACGAAAACACACCCATAGTCCTGCTCAACTGATAAGGGCAGGTGGAGGCGGTGTACTAGACAGATAGACAGACAGACACACACACACACACAATTAATCAGCTCCTCTCCTGCCCCCACAGTGACCTCCCACAGACTGACCAGTCGCATGGGTGTTTTAATCAGACCACCTGTGGTGTTCCTGATAGCTCCATCCTGCTCTGTCTCATTACTGGCCTGAACCTCTGAGAGTATTAACCTGCATTGTCTCGTTAGCCAACATGGCTGCCACAGGAGGTGTGTGCTGGGGCTGGGGGCTGCTCTGTGTCAGTGTGAGGTGCTGGATCTACCCTGCTGGTGTCTCTTCCTCTGCCAGTCCTTATTTCCTTTCCCAGCAGGTCCCTTGGGCCACCTGGCTCCACTGTGGTCTCTCTAATGACTGGGAGAATGAGCCCACTGTAACCTTGTCTGTCTATTATCACCTCAGCAGGACCGGCCTGGCCTTATCTTGCTCTGTTGGAGAGAGACAGAGACAGTGGACTTTTTATTACGCTCTTCATATTAATGAGGATCAATAGCCACCAAGACCATTAGTGAGCTGTCATTGTCTCTATTTTACTGTACAATACAGTGCCCGTGATACAGCTGGTGATCAAAATTTCAGTAATTGGAGTTTGTGCGCATTCACACAAAAGATGCGCGTTCATCACTGGTAGTGCTTTGCACGTGGTCTATATACCATGACTGGTTGTTAGTTGTTCTAGTTAGACAGAATGTGCTTTCTCTTTTACATTTCCCTTATTTATAATCAAATAGCAGATTGCTGAATTACACCTTTAGTTTGCTGGCTATACAACCCATAGTCATATGGGTAGCTAGTTAACGATGGCTTCTGAAAGGCATACTTTGTAGCAAGGTGGCTAACGCTATGTGGATATAAAGACAGGAAACATATCTTTGACTCTTTGACCAAAACCGTCCTCATGTCATTATCATGTGAGGAGTGTCTGTGCTAGGTTGTTTCTTGTCAAGTCCATTCTGTATGGAGTATCTAGTTTCTGAGTTTTATTGTGTTTTCAACGTCACCAAATGCTAGGTTGTCCCTAGACAAATATAACCCATTTATAAATGTCTTTATATATGCTGTATAATTTCATAATATTGCTCAAATACAGAGATTCCTGCCATTCTAGTAGGACAACAATACAAAAATATAGCTGCAAGCAGCGATGCGGGTTCCTCCGCAAAATGGCAAAATATTATAAACATGTACACTGTAGAAGATCGAGACTTGGACAACAAGAGAGCAAAACTACTTCATGTTTGGCCAACAATAATAGGCTGAACGGGGATTTGAACTCATGAGCATAAGGTCACTAGTCAGTCTCTCTAGCCTCTCTGCTACACACCAACTGCTGAGATTGTATGATTAGTAAGGGCTGATTATTAACTTTTTATAGGATACTGAAACTCTTCTTGAGTTGATCTCCTTCCAGACTCTTAGTCAATGCACAACAAACAATAGTCATGTGGGCAACTGGGCTAGGGAAGCGCTCATATTCAGCTCCTTGCGAGAATAGCCTGTGACAGTACAGCAGCCGACTCTCTGGTCCCATTAAACTACACAACATGCACAATCAGGGTGACCAACAAGATTATATTAACTAACAAACAATAACATTACAAACATCTAACTGAACGAACACAACAACTGAAATCCCTTGCACGGCTGTTGTAACCAACTATTTTCCACAAGTCTTTGCATTTTTTGATATGCCGCACTGCATGCTGGGTACCCAAGGGTGCTGACGCTGATTATCTAGCTGTGCTCCGACTGCGTGATATGAGTATTAGTTTTTGGTCAGCTTTGGGACAAAGGTTAAGAAACGGTTGACATTTCAAGGTGAAATTGCGCATGGTATTTCAGAATGATGTCTGCCTGTTTAACTAAACAAGTAATCAAAATTATGACAGGCCAATAGACTGTGCCTGGATACGAACCTGTGACCTTGCAATTCGTAGGACACCGTTTCAACCCATTGAGCTACCCTCAAGGCTGAGTATACGTGGTCAGTTACTGTACAAAAAAAGGAAGCCGTTTCTCCTGAAGCACGGATTGTTCGATTTGGCCAAAGTTTAAACAGCTGTAATTCAATGATCTTTTGACATATCAAGGTGAAATTGCGCATGGTACTTCAGAACGATGTCATCCTGTTTAACTAAACAGATATTTAAATTTAAGACAGGATCAAACACTGTGGCTGGATTCAAACCTACGAACTTATACTTTGCAGGTCACCGTCCCAGCCCATTGAGCTATTCTCAGTGTTAAATATTGTCATGTTCAGTTACTGTATGAAAAAGTAAGCTGTTTCTCCTGTGGTAAGCGTTGTTAGATTCAGCCAAGGTTGAACAGCTCTAATTCAATCATATTTTGACATATCAAGGTGAAACTTTGCATGGTACTTCAGAGGCATGTCACCTTAAAGCTTATTAGGTTTGAACCATCCTTCAAAAATACATTTGAATTGATTGATTTAGTGACACAAACATATTGAGGCAATGTGGACATTTACATAAATACACCCATTTCAGCCATTTTGTACTTGATTCAATTGCCTTAAGTAACGTTTTTAAATACGTCAATGATACATATCTGTACCAAATTTCAAGTCAATTTCACCTTTGGTTCAAGAGAAGAGGAATTTTGAAGGTTTTCCCAAATTATTACAGTACAGGAAAATCCATCATGGCGGACCTTATGGGTCCTTGAGGCTTTTTTGTTCCTCATGAAAAATGAGGCATGCACACCAAGTTTCAGAAGAATTGGAGCAATGGGGTGGAAATGCCATCACTTTGAAAATCGGACTTTTGGGCGTGGCCTGTGGCGCCCCCTATGGTCCGATGTGGCCCATATTTGGTGTGGGGGTACCCACTTGGATGTAGTATCAATGTGCCAAATTAGAAAATTTATGACCAGGGACTTTTTGAGATATTGGGGCGCAAGGAGAAGAAAAATAATAAGAAGAAGAATACCAACAATAACACTAGGTTCCCTCCTACCGGAGGAACCTAATGACAGGGTGGCGATGTAGTAGCCTGGTCTCCTAACCAGACCCTCCTACATTTAATTTGTACAGAGGGTCTGGGATCGCTCCATTGACAAGCGTTAACTTCCTTGAAGGCAGGTACTCTGTTGAAGTTTAAAACTATTGGATCTGCCCAGAGCCACTCTGATCTGCCATAACCAATCGCTAGCGTTCGCCTTAGCCAACTCCTTCACCACTACTGTAACGGAGCTAGCTGCCGTAGCTGCAAAATCAAACTTTGGGAGGAAGGCCACAACATCATGGCCACCAACAAAACTCAGCAAGGATTGTTCTTGCTCCAGCTTTAATTTATGGATATTCGGCAGCGTTACCACAACAGACCGAATAGCTTCGCTCGCATCTTTCTCCGCCGCCATGACTGAACTACAACTCAAACTAGCGCACGACATCAACGTCATCGTTCTCAGCCACTCCCTCTGTTCGCTGATTGCATCTACAAACAATGTGTTTCTGAAAACCGACTGATGCACTGAAATTGCAGACCTAGTACAGAAGCAAAATCCAAATTGAGCAGAAGTACGTAGGAGGGCTAGGGATGTAGGGGTTACTAAAGTAAAAGTTCTTTGTTGACAAAGAGCACCACCTACTGGTCAAATATCAGCTGAGACGAAAAACAACATTCAAGATGGCGAGAACACGTTTACATTTTGCATCTTAACCACTAATACAATAACGTCGCATGGCCACTACACATCCACAGGCCCAGAGCAAGACACCTGCCAACTTGCAACTTCATACAGTGCCCAGTTCTCAAGATGATCGAGATGCACACATACAAACACACATACAAACACACAGACAGACACACAGACAGATTAGATGTAAACATGTGTAAAGGTGTGGATCATGGCCAGAAGGGGGCAGTAGAGAATAGTTACATTTCTACATGGCAGAGACAAGGAGATAAGGGAGGATTCAAGTCTGAGTTGTCTGGTACGATGGTTGGGGTGTGCAGACACACAAAGAGGTAGAAAGGGAGTGAAAGAGAGCAAGATACAGAAGGAGCAAGGGAGGGAGAGAGAGAGATGTGTGTGTGAGGGAGAGAGATGTGTGTGTGAGGGAGAGAGAGATGTGTGTGTTTGAGGGAGAGAGATGTGTGTGTGAGGGAGAGAGAGATGTGTGTGTGTGAGGGAGAGAGAGATGTGTGTGTTTGAGGGAGAGAGAGAGATGTGTGTGTGAGGGAGAGAGAGATGTGTGTGTGTGAGGGAGAGAGAGATGTGTGTGTGAGGGAGAGAGAGAGATGTGTGTGTGTGAGGGAGAGAGAGAGATGTGTGTGTGTGAGGGAGAGAGAGAGATGTGTGTGTGAGGGAGAGAGAGAGATGTGTGTGTGAGGGAGAGAGAGAAAGATGTGTGTGTGAGGGAGAGAGAGAGATGTGTGTGTGGGGAGGGTGAAGGGCAGACAGCAGTGGAGACTTGAACAGCTCCTGCCAGCTGTTGCTGCCTAACGTGACAGAGACAGGTGGTGCACAGTCATCCATCAGTCCGAGAATGCACACTTACACACACTAACATACACGCAAACACATTCACACAGAAAGGCATACAAGTTAGGCAGTCAACACACCCACACATATTTTTACTTTAGCATCAAACCAGTTCTTTATCATCTTCCCCTCTGGCTCATGCCCATTTACAGCATTTTGCCATTCTATATTTCCACAAAAAAACACAAATAGGGTGTTTTAGATTATTGGGTGTGCTTTGCCTTCGGCAAGGGCACAACCTTTGTTCTCTCACATATATATTATTATTGGGTGTGCTCAAGCCTTCGGCGAGAGCACAACCTTTGTTCTCTCACATATATATTTATTTACAGCATTCTCACTATTGTTTTCCTGTTTCTCTTTATTATTGTGAGAATGCTGTTAAGCATTCTCACTATTGTTTTCCTGTTTCTCTTTATTATTGGGTGTGCTTTGCCTAAAACTCAGTCAATATTTGGCCTACATAGACAAAGTAGGTGTCAAAAGTTTCGTCTTGGTAGCGATTGAGTTGCTTCTATTGGAATTTACGTTCCGTTGCATGGTTTAGGCTGAAGTTAAGTTTTTGTGGCGAAAAGTGAAGCTAACGGTGGCTAATTTGCTAGCCACAGTCACTGACGTTACTAACGTCACTACGTCACTAACGTCACGAAAACACTCGTGACTACCTTTGGCAGAACATTCGTTTCGCATCTGTTAACTTGGGGGATAGCTAGGCTAACTATAGCTTTACTGCAAGGCAGCTGCAGAAACGCCACAAGCAAAGAGGCCATGGTGATAACTATTTACTCATTTTACTAATGAGCGATTTTCCACTAAATAAATGTCTTTTTTATTATTATTATTTTTATTAGCTTATTTACGTTTTTGAGGGCATTTTTTCAGTTAGCAGATGGTAATGTTTGAATCGCGATTCCATCTTCTACTGCTGGTAACGTCGTAGAATAATCTTCAAAGGGGGTTCTTTATTAATGAATGAATGCAATGAGTAGGCTAAATGCCTGAAAATATCATGAGAAGGGAAAAACTTAAATGACGTTTAAGTCATAGAGATTAGGTCAATTTTGACACCGGTCTGCCCAATTTATTGGGTGTGCTCAAGCCTTCGGCGAGAGCACAACCTTTGTTCTCTCACATATATATTTGGGTGTGCTCAAGCCTTCGGCGAGAGCACAACCTTTGTTCTCTCACATATATATTTATTATTATTATTTATTTTTGCCCCCCTAAATCTTTGTCAATATTTGGCCTACATACACAACCTAGGTGTCAAAAGTTTCGTCTTGGTAGCGATTGAGTTGCTTGTATTTTTATTTACGTTCCGTTGCATGGTTTAGGCTGAAGTTAAGTTTTTGTGGCGAAAAGTGAAGCTAACGGTGGCTAATTTGCTAGCCACAGTCACTGACGTTACTAACGTCACTACGTCACTAACGTCACGAAAACACCCGTGACTACCTGTCGCAGAACGTTCGTTTCGCATCTGTTAACTTGGGGGATAGCTAGGCTAACTATAGCTTTACTGCAAGGCAGCTGCAGAAACGCCACAAGCAAGGAGGCCAGGGTGATAACTATTTACTTTGTGATGTGAAACACAATTGTGAAATGTAATGTACAATATTAGCTGATATTATTAAGAAAGTAGGCCCACATCTACTTTTGGAAACGGTAGTCTACTATTTCACTGAAGCATTAGCATCATGACATTAGCCTCTGTTGCCCGGGCAACACATACTACAGTGGTCTATGATGCATCTGTTTTCAATCTTTAAAATAAACATTCCTCACAAATACATTTTCGTTGTAGGATTTATTATGACATTACATTACAAGTAAACGATTTGTGGGTGAAATTGTCATTACCTGTGGTTTCAAACCAGTGTTGCTCACTGCAACGCTGTAGCCTACGCGAGACACTACAAAAACATCTACACAGCTGTACAGTAGGAAGTCAAACGGCGACACATGTTCGGCACTCCCCTTACTTAAATCAAAAGTCTATCTAACTACTAACCTGAACTTCATTGCCACAGCCTAAACGTTGTCAATCTGTTCATGAAAATAATTTCAGCCTAAACCGTACAACGGAACGTTAAATCCAATTCAACCAACGCAATCGCTACCAAGACGAACACAGCAGTAGTCTACTAGTACAGGGCTATATCGCATTTTGCGTTGTTACTGACAATGATCGCTACCAGTGAGCTTTTTATGAATGAGCGATTTTCCACTAAATAAATGACAAGCTTATTTACGTTTTGGGGGGCATATTTTCAGTTAGCAGATGGGACTGTCTGAATCGCGATTCCATCTTCTACTGCCGGGTAACGTCGTAGAATAATCTTCAAAGGGGGCTCTTTATTAATGAATGAATGCAATGAGTAGGCTACATGCCTGAAAATATCACGAGAAGGGAAAAACTTAAAATGACGTTTAAGTCATAGAGATTAGGTCCATTTTTACACCGGTCTGCCAAATTTATTCGTTTTGATTCAACGATGAGGCTGCCTCTTGCAGGGGAAATGAGAAGACATCTATTTCATTCTACACTTCACTCGTATTTTCAGTTGTAAATGAGCAGCAAAAAAAAATGCTTTTAAATCTATTTAATCTTTATAAATAATAAGTATGCATTTTCATACAAAATATACAGAAATCAGTTGTAAAAATGTCATTCAAAAACGGACCCCTGTGCAACCGACGCAAGCAAGCACACCCTACAATTTCCCCAGAAATTGTACCCTCTCTAGTTCCTAATGTATTTCTCCCCAACATGTTACCATAATGGACTGGTGTTGTGTGCCCCAGTTGACCTTTCACCCACAGAGGGATTCACAGAGAGAGTGCAGATGGGTCCGGGTATGGAGAAAAGTCTGGAGTCTGGACTCTTCTCTCTCTCTGCTCATCTGTCCTTTTCTTGCTCTCAGCTACTCCTACCTTGCCTCTCTTTGCTTCCATCCCTTTCAATACCCTTCAACCTCTGACCCTCACCATTCCTCAGTTTCCTTTCCCCATGGTCCGTCCACTGTGTCCTCTTTGTCATGACAGAAAGGGACAGTCAGCCTGGTGTCTGTGAGGAGAGTAGCAGCAGACTGGGGCAGAGGCCTCCTAGCCTTGACCAGCTTCTAGGAAGCTACAGCTTCACTGTCAGTGGCGCCGTCAGGAGGGGTCCTGGGGGGGGGGGGGGGGGGGGGGGCACGGCCACTGTGATAAAATTGGCATAAATATGGATGGGCCATAAATCTGGCAAGATTTATGATATAATCAGATTTTGCTCCTACAGTCATGATAACAACGACATAACGATCAGAAAACAGTATTCTGCCCTCAAATGTCTGGGAGCGCCACTGTTCACTGTGCCAACACACAGCGTTATTTACATATCCCTACTTTGCTGTGTTGTTTTTGATTCCACACCAAACACACATCTCTTCCCTGGTTGACCTCCTCCGCCTGCTCATTTCTGCTCCCCTCCTTCCTCTTCTTCCTCTTTCAAACTTCTTCTTCCTCTTCAGAACCTGACCGCAAGGGAGCCCCTGACACGTTGAATTTTCAGCACATTGAACGCATCACTGCCACTCACAATCTCCACTACATGGTGTGCATACCTTGGAGAGCCATAGAATAGCTAGAGATCAAAGAGCCTCTGGGAAAATGTTCTAGAATGTTCAGAATGTTCTGAGGGCACAACACGAAGCTGCACATGCTGGCAGGTTCCATGTGCAGGCTAAGGAGATGCTGGTCCATCTGGGCTCCAGTCTGGTCCCATTGGGTCCAGTTAGTTGGCAGGAAGCACACAACCAGCGATCAGAACCGTACAGGTAGTGTTGTGAGGTATGTTGTGATTGTGAACCAAACTTCAGCATTATTCACCCATTGGTCACTGCAGTCTACGGCTGGTCAGGGTGCGTGTATGTAGGCCGTAGGGACTAACTAAGTGCATAGCTAACAGAATAGTGGGCTACAGCAGGGCCAGACTCAACACTCAACAGTAATGTGGCAGTACTGACCCACCTGCTCTGCTCTGCTCCTTCATTGTTTCTTTCTTCACTCTTTCTTTCCTTACTACCCTCCTTTCTCTCCCTCCTCTCTCTCCCTCTCTCTCCTTCTCTCTCTTTCTCTTTCTGCTCCTCCCTGTCCATAGCTGGGGTATGTCTCAGAGAGTTAGGGGCAGGGGTAGAATTTCAGCTCTCAGCCCTCCCATGCACCCCAACACATGTGCTGTCACTCATTCTACCCTGCACTCAGTGCACAGAGAGAGAGAGAGAGAGAGAGAGAGAGAGAGAGAGAGAGAAGGCAACGAGGAGGCAGAAGTCTTTCAGGTTTGTAACAGTTGGTTCCATTGCCCAGTACTGCCACAACAGAGCTCCTGGAAGGACTAGTCTGGAGCCTCCAGTGCCATTACATTAGTCAGAGACGTGTCTGAGTTTGGGGCCAGAGGCGGGCATCAGAGATGGCGGCGAGGGTTTTGGCACTGCTGTGTATGCTGGGCATCGGCCTCTGTCAGGTAAAATAACATGTATCTCTATTAGATCTGTCTCACTTTAAACACCATAAATATAACCTCTGAGATCTGGCAGATTTTAAATAATAGACAAAATGACAAAAGTCTACTTCAGCCTTATATCTGTGTTTGGGTGTGTAATAAGTGGTGTGATTTCTGTAGAATGTGTTCATTTCCTCAGAGTGTGTGGTTGTTTGGTACATGACTATGAGTTGCTCTCTTGGCAAACCATTGGTTTACATTTGTGTTGGATTGATACGTTCAACAAAATGTGAATTGATTTTCATCAGTCATGTTGAGTCTGAACAAGAGGATAAGGGGGAACTAAACATTTCAGCAGTCTTATAGAACATAATAGATGTTCTTTTGCATGGCCCAGACTGCACATGTGCTTTCTGGGTTCAAGCTCTTTATCATGGTGGGGGGGGGGAGCTTTTGTACAAAGCATAATCAATTACACGGTTAAAAAGTTCCTTGATACTTTATAGGTTAATGGAAAGATTTTGCTCAAGTAACTTCTACAACACAACCTATTGAAATCCAGCTTTCATATTACCTGAATGTCTGAATGATCTGTATGACTGTCAAAGTTAGAAGGCTAACTCAGTTACTTAGTATTTGGAACCGCCCAGCACTCGATAGATGTGGCAGCCTTGTCATCAGCACCATTATCAGGCCTGTAATGGATGACAACGTAAACAGACATATTACCAACACTACCTTCAACCTCCATCAGTCACCCCTCTGTTTACTGCAGTAATGGAAGCCAGATCTGACCTCTTAAAAATCTGAGAGAGTGAGGTTCTGTTTTGTTGATGGTCCTAAATCATATTCAGATGTGTGTGCGCCTTTAATTTCTATTGTCTCTGATGTATCGAAGTTCAAATCATTTTGGATACAATGACCTCACACATATTGGTTATGGAATGCTTTATGCATGGTTCAAATGTTTTCAAGCAGACAAGAGTCTTCAATGTTTTTTCTATCAACAGTAGGTGTTAATTTTCCATGGCAAATCCATTGGGATGAGAATCACTTTGGTCCCTGACACCAGCTTTTGAAGTGAGCAATAGATCATCTACAGAGGCCTGGGGAAAACCAGTTAGTCACAGATAGCCGACCATGTGTCTGACAGACAAGCAAATAGACAGGTATTTGGTGACGCAACAGGCAGTTTACAAAATGTGACATTTAATGGAAATTCACATTGAACATGAACATATTAATTGATACATAAAAACATGCAAAGGAAGGACAAAAGTATGGCCTTTTTGTATAGGCCCATTTGGAAACTCTGTTTTCATGTCCATTATTTTTACCATCATGACTGCATTTAAAGGTCTGTTCAATGAACACCATTCAAAATGGATTCAAGTATCAAGGGTTGACTTGTTTTATGAATGGGGCTGATGTGAGAAGGAACAAGATATTTACAGTAAGCATACGTTGGGCCTTGGTCCTAATTTAGCTGCATGTGGTTGAACTTCTGTGAGGTTGGATTCCATGTTCAAATACCAGAGATGTTACTCATGGTGCAGGGTGGATAGGAGACACAATCTCACAAATCCCATCCAGCTACACATAACACATGTGAGGCTGATGTTTCTGTCAACATTTCTCCATATCAGCCTGTTGCATGGACATGGCGGTAGAGATCAGGGACTGTTTTTATACCCAAATCCAGAAAGATAGCGACATGTCTGTGTCAGTAAATTAATCTGAGCACTTTAGGGAGTTGTTCCTGGGAAGGAAGGTTGTATATAGCCTGCCTGCCTGTCTGCTTGCCAACCTGCCTGCCTGCACACCTGCCTGCACACCTGCCTGCCTGTCTGCCTGTCTGTCTGCCTGAGAAGCGTGGGTGCCTGGTCCAGGCCGTCGAGCAGAGAGAAGAGCAGCTGTTCCCAGATGCGTACTTGATGCCATTTGTCCCGCTTGGTAATCCCCCAACGGAAAGAGGAGTAAACCACTCCCTGACCATGAAATCAGGGACAAATTAAGTGCCTTGAAACAGCCTGCCAACTGACCGGATGGCTTGTGCTGAGTTAATGCTTGATGGAAACAATCAGTCAGTTCAAATGGACAGTGTCTGAATCGTATGTGTGGCTGAATGGCTCGCTTGTTTCGGGCTGCCCAGCTGACTGGACATTGTATGAATCGTGGGCCTGACAGGCAAGACTGCTTTACTGTATTGCAGTTTTTTCTGTTTCATGTGACTAGGCTTTAACAGAGCGCTTCTTCCATAGACTGACCAACAAATCCAGCCTTGGATCCTGATACAACCTCCCACCGACTACTATTCCCCACTAAGTTAAAACAAGACCATTAAGTTAAAACAAGCGCTATTTTCTCTTCAATCCCAAGAATCCCACCACACATCATCCCCATTTGCTCAGCAGTCCTGAAAGCCTGGACATGAGGAAACACTGGCCCCCCCAAAATAGGAGGGCCTAGGAATAGGTGGCCAGGACGGAAGGTCTAGCAGTTAGCCATTAGCCGGGTGACAGCAGAGGCTGGCTGGTCGTGTGGAGGGGGAGAAGGACACCTGTCCGACCTCCACCCCACGTGACCAGAGGGTTTGTCCGGCATGCTGCAGGCATCCCCTCCCCTGCTGCCAAGCCCACTTGAGTACTCTAGGATTGTCCCGCATAAATGAACAGACACACCACAGGAGAACATAGCATAGCATACCCCCAGCCATCTAGCACATGGCTGAATCGATAGCCAGCCTTGCCTTCCTAACATGACACTGACTCAAGGATAACAATTTCGTTGAGGTGATGTTGAGGTACAAATGTATGTCTGTGTGTAATTCTCTCACAGTGCTAAATTATATGATATACTTCACAAGAGGTAAACTATGTGACATTGTGTTGTCTCTTGTTTGTTGAGTATTAGGTTAAATGTATTTCAGTGGCTATTATGTGTCCACTCTGGGAATCCTCATCTTTATGTTTTCAGATGTCCTTGCCGCTTTGACAGTGTGGCAGTGTCAACTCCAATTAAATCCAACTAGCATGGGGTCACACTGGGCAGTTTGTGAGCGACACATTACCACCTCTAAATGTAGGGGTCCCCAATCCCCTGAGTGGAAAGCTGTGCCTTGGCCACTGTCCATAGGTTTGAATTGAGAAATATAACAGATTTAAATGTTGTTTTTCCACAAATAGTTTTTCTCTGTATTAAATCACCACTCTCTGTGTCTTCCTGCCCCCTCATGAGGTTCAAGCAGGGCCCTTGTCCTCCCTCACCCCCCCACCCAGTTTCCAGAGGTGAAAGGTCAGGGCGAAAGAGTATCTGGTAAAAAGCCCTAAAACAGTCAGTCTGTGAACTGGCCCTCACCCTGTTTGTCAGAAATCTCCACCCTAATTGGTAAGAGGACACCCAGGTGTAGCTCCAATGCTGGCTGGTAAATACATTAGGAATGCAGAGAAGTAGTCTTCTTGGTTTTGCCACCCAGAGTTTGGTGAGGTCAAGCAAACTATCCAATAAAGAAACTCTGGACTGAAGTTTAGTAGCCAGCTTTAGCACCCTGTCATTTGAACTCCCACATCTTCAGAACAATTTGCTTAATTGTTCTGAAATTATTTTGAATGGGGATTCAGAGGCCAACGGGTTTCATATTTAGTATAATTTGTTTTACTGAGGTTTCTAAATTCAATGGATTTGAAAAAGACTGAAATGGTAGTTGTACTTGGATGGAGTCATTTTGATAAGTGATTGGTCACATCTAATGAGTGACAGGGCATAGCGGACATATAATTGGATCAGAAGTGTGACGGGGGAGGAGCTAGGCAGTCAGGCCTGACATGCAAGTGTAAACATCTCTTTAAGTAGGTAGGATTGCTACAGCTACAACAGAGAGGGGTTGAGGGGTGGACTCTATAGAATGCTCTAAGATTAGTCTGCCCCTAACTCAGCCTACACATGCCAGTCATGGCTGGCATTCCCCTCCTGACTGTCCAGCAGCATGCCTGAACCCTTGAGTGCCCTTTCTGCAGACCCAGGGGACAGGTCAGGGCAGGGCCATCTAGCAATAGAGATACAACCATCCGATTCATGAAATACATTTGTTTCTATTCATGTGTATGTTTACCATTTGGTGTACTCCTTAGGTCCAACCAACACTTCCTCCTTGCCTGTGGTTTGGTGTTGCAAGGTCTAGAGGAATGTATGTTTGCGAGGAATTCTGTTTCCAGATCATATTCATGAGGTGATCCCCAACCATTTGTCAGGTGCAGGGTTGGGAATAAAGGGGAGTGTGTATGTGTTAGTGGTCAGGAGGGTGGGAAAGCTGAGAATCTAAATCCATAGTCGACAGCTGGTGTGTGTGTGGGTGTAGGTGTGGCTGTGTGTGTGTGTGTGTCTACTGTGTGTCACTGTGTGAACTGAACTACGAACTGGGCATGTGAGTATGAGCATTTGTGTTACTATTTCCTGATTCAAATGAGTGTGTGTGGAGATCAAAGGAAAGAATAAAGACGTGAGTGTTAGTGTGTAACGTGAGCCACCCCTGTGACTCCACTGTGGATTCCTCATTAGGGGCGGCAGAGGCAAGACAACAGAGAAGGGTTTCTGCTGCCTGGCACAGACACAGACTTGAAAACAACAAGCAAAACAATGTCGAACACAATGTCAAATGACAAACTTTCACACATAAGTCTTCTTCACACAGAAAGCCAATCTACGGTATTTCACGTTTTGAGTAGCCATAGGACCAGTCACTAAATATATTATATCTTATTTTATATTTTTATATTTAATTTTTTACATTGTATAGTATTGGCTTGAATTATTTAGATACTGTCGTTCATTTTCTACTTTTTATATTTTCTACATCTTAAAACTACATGTTTACCGTCTGAACCTTCCTTCCATTGAAAATTCCTTGTTTGTGCTAACTAACTTGGCGAATAAAGCTGTTTCTGATTCTGATTCTGATTAATACAAATGTATCTTGACACATGTCAGATGTTTCCCATTTAGCTGTTGCTTGGTATTTATTGGGAGGAGACAAATAATAACACCTTGCTGAACACAGAAGTTCCATGACCGCAAGGTTTTTCCTGATGTTCCTGCTGATGTTCTTTCCTCAGGTCTGGAGCTCTTCCGAGACCCACCCGGAGGAGGCAGGCCTGGCGGTCCTGTATCCATGGCAACACCAAAACAGTGGTCTGGGCAGGGTGAAGAGGGACTGGATAATTCCACCAATCAGAGTGTCGGAAAACAGCAAGCAGGTCCCAGAGAACCTGGTTCAGGTAAAAAACATTCTCCAGAACCTATACCATAGGCTGGTTCCCTCCAGACCAGGCACAGCCCTACACTGGGATGTGTTCCCACCTAGAACCATAACTAGCTTTCAGTTCAGTCAAGACACTCAAGTGATTGATTTCACCATTTATTCATATACATGAAAAATAGGTTTAACATTGGCGGAATGGATGTACATGGGGAAGCTCTCCCTGCCTTCACTGCAGCATGCATGACATGAGGCAGGGAGCAACGAGTTAAATCCCCCACGCGGAGTACAGACAGACAACATGGGGGAGAAGGGGATAGTGGTGGGTGGCAGCAGCGCAGAACACAAGGTAATCGAGGATGCGTGTGCGTGCATGTGTGCGACTTTATAACGTTGCCTATCGAGCTAAGCCTATGGGCTAAGAACATGGCAATGGGTGATATGACGCGCGCTGCCCGAGTGTCATGGCTGAACTTGCTTCGCTCATGTCTTTGAAAAAACAGTTTGGTTTCAAACTTGGGGTCTAGTCAGAATCAATGCCTTTATATCAATCTTCTTCGGCGATTTACATTTTCCAGGTGCCAGGATCTTTCAAGAGCCAATGTCACTTTCTACTGTTGTGGCTCTAATAAACCATATAAGTCCACAATAGCAACTAAGTTCTTACGTTCCCCTTTACCTGACAGGTTGTTTATGGGACTGAACCCCTCTCTACCAACCACAGGTTGGAAAATAAAAAGTGGGTCCTACTTTCTTGAGTGCTGATAACTGTTTACAGATAATCCATTAAAGGAAATGTTTGGTTAACATCATCGCTTTTAGTCTGAGGAGATGACTTCAACCTTTTGTTATACAGGTCCGATAACATGTGTTGTCATATGGAGATAAATGATCTGTGACATGAAACCAGTGAATATGGATGTCTGATTCAAACATCTAGAGACTAGTTTATGTTCCACGTGTGTGTGTGATATATCCTGACCACAGCAGGAGATGTGCTTGTAAAGCAGGAAGGCCATTCATGTGCATTCAGGCCCCCTATGCTCACACATGATACAGCGATCCAGATGCTGCTGTGTAAAAAACAGCAATAAAGAAGACTAACATCAACAACATACACTCCTCTCCAGGACCAACCACATGTGTCCCAGCTTGAGGAAATTCTAAGCCCCCTTTCTGTTCCCCCATGGTCCTTAAAGACCACTTTCACATCTGGCTCAATGTCGTACTCTCCCCTAACCTTCTCAGCCTTCCAGCTATACCCTGGCCATGGACTGACCTCAGTTGTTTCCCTGTTGTCCTCACCTCCTGCCCCTCCAGATCAAATCAGACAAGGTGTTCACCGGGGAGGTGATCTACAAGCTGGAGGGACAAGGGGTGGATCAGGACCCCAAGGACCTGTTTGAGATTGATGACAAGACGGGAGAGATCCGCAGCAAGCAGCCTCTGGACCGGGAGAAATACAGCCGCTTCACGGTAAACAGAAGAGATGCTACTTTGCAGTAACACCTGTGTCTGAATTGAGATAATGTGTGAAGGAATTCTTGTTTTCATTTAGCTCACTGAACATGTTTATTTTCCCACAGACTTTAAGTTGTTTCATTATACTGCTTACAATTAAAGCCAAGTGCAAAGAACAGAGCCAACTCACAGCTTGTCTGAGATCTGAGGTGTTGTCTCTGACACAGTGGTCACACAAGGTCACAGGTCAGCCTCCCTCAGAGGTTTAAGGGTATTTAGGAAGCTCCAGGCTGGTAATGATGTAACCACCAAACATCCACAACCGCTGGGGATTTAGGAAATGTTGTTGGACAAAATACACATGCTGTTCCATCAGAAACCTCTCTTTACTGCACATAGGGAGAATATGTCAAAATTTAATAATAGAGCCAATATTTGTCTGAAAGTAATGTTAGTTTGTGTGTGTTTCACAGCTGAAAGCTTTTGCCTTGTCTCCCAGTGGAGAGAGACTAGAAAACCCCTCCACCATTGAGATAGTGGTTCTGGATCAGAATGACAACCGGCCAATCTTCACACAGAAAGAGTTTGAGGGGTCTATAGCTGAGTTCTCCATACCAGGTACACACACACACAGAAATACAAGAATGTTCGACATCACAGATCAATATTAACATCTGACAGATAAGTTAATGCTTTAGCAAGCATTATGAGTGACAGGTCTTGTGCCTGACAGGTACGTCAGTGATGTCTGTGTCAGCTACCGATGCTGATGACCCAGACACAGACAACGCTGTTCTGAGGTACTCCATCATTGGCCAGGAGAGCTTCCCAGCAAATGTCATCACCAAGACCATGTTTGGCATCAACAACGAGACAGGAGCGATCTACACACGGGACGTGGGCCTGGACCGAGTGGTAGGAGGCCCTACTTATTTCCACTCACACATTTCCTGCTCCATGAGATATGTAGGGGACTACAGTCCAATGTCAACACATAAAACATTTACTTATCTCCTGTTATTACGGCAGAGAATAATCATCTGTGTAAGTGTGTGTAGCTGAACGTATGTGTGTGTGTGTCCAGGTAGTGAAGAGTTTCAGGTTGAAGCTGCAAGTTGCAGACATGTCAGGTATGGGACTGACCAATGAGGGTATTGCCATTATCCACGTGTCTGATATCAACAACCACGGCCCACGCTTTTCCCCCGATCTGGTGAGCACACACACGCACATACACATACACACACACACACCTACACACACAGAAAAATGTGCTTCATCGTACAATGTGTTTGTGACTGCAGTACAACCTGTCAGCTGTGGAGAACAGGATTGACCATGAAATCGGCAGGGTCAACGTTGTTGACAATGACGACCCCGGGACAGGAAACTGGGAAGCTAAGTACACCATCGCAGAAAGTGACCGCTTCAGCAACTTCGCCATTGAGACGGATCCACTGACCAATGAGGGCATTCTGACAGTGGTGAAAGTAGGCACCTCTAAACCATGGAGGGGGTTGAGGGTTGGGATGTATAGTGGGAGGGAAGAAAAAGAGAATGCAGAGTAAATGCGTGACACATGCTGCCATGCAATTTTACAGCATTTACTTCAGTTATAGTTTGAGTATGTGGTCACCACTTTGGGTTGAACATTTGATCCCACATGTAATTCTAGCTCCATCTATTGGTGAATAGGTGAGCTGCATCCTACCAGACCACTCCAATAATCATCTCTTCTCTATTTCCTTTACCCTGCCCACCCCTCCCTCTCCCCCACTCACAACCACCACCACCCCATCCAGCCTCTGGACTTTGAAGGCCGGTCAGAGTACACTCTCATCCTAACTGTGGAGAATGTCAACCCACTGAATATTAAAGCCCCCAACGACCCGATCAGCAGTGCAACAGTACTGGTTACCGTGGTGAACGAGAATGAGGCACCGCAATTCGTCAGTGACCCCATGGAGCTGATGGTGCCTGAGTCAGTGCCACCTGGGTCTGTCCTGATCAAGAATATTGCCTATGACCCTGACAACGCCAAACTCAGGTCAGACATTTGGAAAGCTGCCAGACTGTCATTGATAAGCTCTGGTCTAGCACATGTACAACAAGTTGAACCTACGAAAAAAGAATGGCTGACTACCCTCTACTCTGCAGATACGAGATCACCAGGGATCCAGAAAGATGGCTATTAATCAACCCAGAGACTGGAGAGATCACATCTAGGAAGAGCTTCAATGTGCGCTCACCACACGTCAAGAACAACGTCTACAATGTCATCGTCAAGGTCACCGACACAGGTTTGAGGCACAGCCGCCATTTCCTGATTGAGATCCCCCCCCATGAGGAAAATGTTGGAAGCGTGATTGAAGTACAGAACATGATGATTAACATGGTGATGTTTTTCCTCCAGACGCTGGAGGTATTTCCACCACAGCCACTCTATCCATCATCCTGAAGGAAACCAATGACTTCCCCCCACAGCTGACCCCTCTCAGTGGGGTGGTCTGTAACAACAGGGACATTTACAGGGCGGGGCTGCTTTTGACTGCTGTGGATGAGGACCTGCCCCCTCATGCAGAACCCTACACCTTTGATTTGCCCTCCGACATGTCAAACAACTGGACCATCGTCACGTTCAACGGTTAGGATGAGTGGATAGCAAGGATTGTGTTTATGTGACATTGTGAAGTGTTTTTCTCTTTCCTTCAACCCTCTGTTGCCCCTCCCCTCAACTACCTTTATATCACTTCACCATCCTCCCTTCTACCTTCTACTCACCCTTCGCCCTTCCACAGATAGCCATGGATACCTGCAGCCTCTGATAGAGAGGCTAGAGAAGGGAGAGTATGCTGTGACAGTGCAGGTCTTTGACTCTGGCAATCCCAGGCTCAGTTCCTTTGCCCAGGTCAACATCACTGTCTGTCCCTGCGACAACAACCATGACTGCAGGTCCGAGTCAGCCGCCATCTTTGGAACGCGAGTGGGAATCAGCTTCATTGCCCTGGTGGTCATCATGGCTAGCATTGCTCTTTTGCTTTGTGAGTGACACACATACACACACATAAATACATTGTCTCCCAGGTGTGGCAGTGCAGTGACATGGTGTGTGTCTGTGTGCAGTGCTGCTGCTCCTAGCGGTTGCCGTGGGTAACTGTAGAAGGCACCATCACATGAAGCAAGGTGGGGGTCTGCTGGTGGGGGAGTCAGAAGATGACATACGTGACAACGTCCTGAATTACGATGAGCAGGGAGGAGGAGAGGAGGACGAGGTCAGTCGCAGATAAAAATCACAAAGTGCTTCACAACAAAATGCAATATAACACTACAAATAAAGAATACAGGAACATTTTAAATAGAAAAACATGACAGACAACCATAAAAAACCCTCAACTAACTAAAAGCCTGCATACACACAACTGAGAATAATGGAATGTATTCTTCCCTTTAGAATGCTTTCAACATTGACCTCTTGCGTAACCCGACCGACACGCCCTCAACCCCAGGGTCCTTCTGCCCCCCTGGTCTGTCTCGAGGGAAGCAGCCACTCAGGAAAGACGCCCCCCACAACCTGCCCTCCCCACTGTATCCACGGAAGCCCCCTGCAGACCCAGGCGACATCGAGGACTACATCAACGATGTGAGGAAGGCTGTCTCTTCTCAGACACACAGCTAGAAAACACCTTAAATTCAATTCCATGCTGCAGATTTGGTCCAATTCTAGGTACGGTAGTTATAGAAACATGGGTTTGTGACCACTGTGCTCGGGTTTCTTTTCAGGGCCTGGAGGCAGCAGACCAAGACCCCAACGTCCCCCCCTATGATACGGCGCTGATCTACGACTACGAAGGCGAGGGCTCTGTGGCGGGCAGTCTCAGCTCCATCGCTTCAGCCAGCTCAGACGGAGACCAGGACTACGACTACCTCAACGACTGGGGCCCGCGCTTCAAGAAGCTGGCCAACATGTACGAGCCGCGCTAGGGAGGGAGCCAGGCCAGGCTTGCAGCCCAGGGCCAGAGCCAGGCGTCAGGATTCCCAGACACAGATACAAGCTTGTTTAAGGACAAATAAATACGTCCGGAGAGATTCTCTGTTGGAAGGGGTCTTTATGTTTCTAAATTAGGCTTCATCTGTGTCCCAGTGAATGGCCCTAGATGCAGATTTAAAGGGGCGGTCACCACTGCTTTGTATCAATAATAGAGATCCACATGTATTCTTTCTTCTCCACCAGCCTAGCTTGGGACAGTGCTTGGGTGGTTGTTCACAGTAGTTTACTAACACTGCTGTGTCATGAGTTTACAGAATTGTTTTTTTTCTGGATCTGTTGTTTGGTATTATTTGTCTTTGATATTGGTGGTGGCCATAGCTGAGACAGATAGTTTGTCTGCAGTTATCAATTGCTATTGGTTTGTTTATAAGAAGTTATGAGTAAAGAGAATAGAGGAAGGAGATATGTACATAAGGATTGATGGAAAGAAAGGATGTGCTTGCTACAGGATGTGCTGGCCAACAGGCCTTTGCCCAGGTTGTGTCATTCTAAGGCATTTTAAAGGTACAGTAGGTAAAAAGGTTTCAGTAAAAATTTAATGTTTTGTCCCCAATAAACATGTGTAAGCTAATGAGGCCCTCTGAGTTGTTCAGCAACACAGACCGCTCAGTGCCAGGGGAATATACACTTCAATTTTTATTTGCAGCCCACTACTTTCCACCCATTCACGTTCCAGAAATCCAATTCTAGCCACATGCCTTCGGCAAGGTGGGCTTTCGTCCTTGGCATTTTTTGTGAAACCGCTGTAAATCAAATTTAAGCTGAAAGAAAGCATGCAAGTTCATACAAGAATTGGGGTCGTTTCTCATATTTGATTTATTTTACAAGATTACCTAGTGCAGCTTTAAACACATACTGGATCTGACCAGACATATTTTAAGATTTTGATTATCTTTTTTATAAAATGTTTTTGTAAATACTTTTGCTATTATTGGTTTTGTTTTTAAACATGTTAACCATTTTTTTTGTTCACTTCAGCAAACCCAACAAAACATTCAGTCTGCTTTTTGAAATCAGTCATATTGAAACCATTTTCCATGTGTATAAATGACCTGGTGTGTTCTCAAAACATTTAATGAAGACAATCAAAGGCACAAAACTCTCTGCTCAAATAGTTTTGATGCATTTAATAAGTTATTTAGTATTAAAGGTCAAATTCAATGTTCACCTATTAAATAAACTTTTACAACTGTTTTGACTTTGTTGTTCTGTATGGATCTCAATAACATGGAAGTCTAAAACTTACATCAAATATTGCTGATCTTAACATTACAAATACTTTTTACTTTACATTGATGGTTCAGCCCATGATTGTCAACATACCACGGCTGTCAACCGATCAGAATTCAAGGTCGGAACTACCCGTTGTACAGGCAATATTCTACAGCAAATACACACTTGAAAAGAAACTAGGCATAGCCAGACCATACCAAGATCCACACCACTCATATGCATTCATAGAAGTGTCTTTTCCAAGCTCTAATGAAGCGAGTAAGACACTATCCAGACATGCTATTCTGTCTAAGGCAGTAGATAAGAAGCTATCCAACAGGTCCTAGACAACCCTTTATTGAAATGCCTTCTCATCAATATGATAGGGATAGGAAATATATGTGTCACAGTTGTAATCTAGAGCATTGTTCAGTACTCTAAAGTGCTGCATGGCATAGTTGTTTCACACAGGCTGCATGTTGATATCCTCATCCTGTTCCTTCCGAGAAGGAGGGCGTGGTTCATCTTCTCCAGTGTCCTGTTTGTCCCGCTCCGCCTCCAACCAGCTCTGAGGTAGAATCATCTTCTTAGGCCCGTGTGGGGGCGGGCCCAACAGGGCCTCAATGTCCTCATAGTTCACCACCTCTCGCTCCAGCAGTGCGTTAGCCAACTAGAAACACACAAGGAAAACAATGTTTAGGGGAAAGGACAGCAAGAGAGATGCAGGGTTTTAGATCAAGCCTTAGTCTTGATTGGCTAAGATCAAGTGAGTATCTGTTCACATCGAGCAGATATTGGCCCGCCCCCGTCGATACTGGATCGCCTGATAGGGATCCGGTGACAGGGGCGGGTCGAAGCGGTCATCTGCCTGGGGGTTTCGGCCCCGACGCCAGACGGGGACTTGTCCCCTTGTCCCCTTTTCTTTCAACAGCGTTGGGCGCTTAGGCGCCCAACGCTGTTGAACTCCACTGGCGAGGACGACTGGGAGGAGAGCGCGACGGGGACTTCGGGGCGAAAGCCTCAAACCCCCGCCAAACTTGGACTCCCGCTTGTAAACCCCCTAGGGGGCAATTGAAATGTGCGCCCCCTTGTGGGGAGTTTTGTCCTGTACCCCCTTGTGGGGATCCTGTATGTGTGACCGTCTTGTTGGATTGTCTTTTATTTGAAAGTTTTAACGAATTGATAAATACTTCTTTTTCTTTTTTTTTAAAACATGTATGGGAAACACTGATGTGTCCAAGTGAGGGGTAAAGAAGGTCTAACCATGATCAGCTTGTCTCTGTTGTCTATAAGTAGCTTCTCTGTGGTTCTGTACGCCCGAGCAATCAGGATCTTGGCTTCCTGGAAAGAACACACAGCCACTTTGATTATCCTGGATTATTATCAGTACATGTCAAAGGGCCATGCAAATTCTAAATCAATGTTAATACACTATGAATATTAGATTTACAGTTTGACATATTTATGATAGACCGATGGATGGAGACTGACGTGGTCCATTTGTTGCTGAAGTCCCTGGCTGAAGGGTCTTCGCCCGATGGCTCCTTGTTCCTCCGTTTCTGGGAAGGACACCTGGCCCACATTAGGAGACATGCCATACTGCTTCACCATCGAGTAGGCCACACGGGTCACCTTACGCAGGTCATCCTGGGCCCCTGGGACACACACAGGAGCAGACGCCACTTAGAACCTCTCTGAGCCAATTCATGTGTAGATTAGCGTGTGTGTTCACCAGCCCGGACAGCAGTACCTGTGGTCACCTTGTTGAAGGTGATGGCCTCGGAGACCCTGCCTCCCAGAGCCATACACATCCTCTCAAACAGCTGTTCCTTGGTGAACAGGTACTGGTCCCTGGGCAGGATCTGGGCAAAGCCGAGTGCAGCGTTGGTGCGGGGGGCAATAGACACCTAGACCATGGACAAACCAGGTCAAAACAGAACATGACTGCATCAAGAAACATACATAATGAATATAATAAATATGTAATCATGGAACATAGAGCACTGAGTGGGGACATAATGGGACAGACAAGCGAGTTGTGGCCAGGTGGTAAAGTGTGTGTGTGTTACCTTCAAGACGGCCTCTGTGTGTTCCAACAGCCATCCTACCAGGGCGTGGCCAGACTCATGAAACGCTACCACCCTCTGCTCCTCTTTGGACAAGATCTTACTCTTCTTCACACTCCCTGTTTTCAGTTAGACAGTTAGGGCATCAACAGCATCCATTATAAATTATTTAAAAAAAACACAGATTCATTCATGTATGAATCTGTATTAGGCCAGTCTTGGTGCTGTACCTGCTATGACCCTCTCCACAGCATACTCAAAGTTGAAGGTGTCAATAGACTTGTAGCCCTCCCTGGCTGCATGTAGCGCAGCCTCATTACAGATGTTGGCTATGTCCGCCCCTAGAAGGGGTTTAGAGGGTGAGTGAAGAGGATTAAATCCTTTTTCAATGGAGAGAGAATGTGCAGCAAGGGCGAGTGTGTGCTCTCATACCACTGAAGCCTGGTGTGAGCTCGGCCAGGCGTAGAGAGTAGAAGTTAGCAGGCTGTGTCAGCTTCAGGATCTTCAGGTGCTGCTCATATATCTCCTTCCTCTCCTGGAACACAGATGAAAAGAACCATTACCAAACCACCAAAGAACCATCACACTGTTATTAAACATCTCCCTAAGGGCAAAGTCTTTAAGGTTTTTTCGATTCAACCCAGAAGTGTAACTATTGATAGCTTAGTGCAACCCTGAAGGTGTGTGGGTACCTGTAGTGTTGGAAGGTCTATAAAGATGTGTCTATCCAGCCTGCCAGGCCTCATCAGGGCATTATCCAAGATGTCCGCCCGGTTGGTGGAGGCCAGTACGATCACATGGTCAGTGGTGCCCATGCCTGGGGACAGGAAGAAAGAATAACTGAGCATACTTTCCCTGTCTTGGATCGTTTCACCTAATACACTAAAGAGCAGTGATGCCGGTAATCTGACCACTTTTTTCAGTAACGAGTAATCTAACGCGTTACTATTTCCAAACCAGTAATCGTATTAAAGTTACTTGTCCAAGTCACTGTGCGTTACTATTTTGTCATTAATGGCAAAATATATATTTGATTTCTTCTTGCGTCTCTGGGAGTAGTCATGTAGCCTATGCGACAATCAAGTTTGGTTTTCAGCATGAGGGTCACGTCACATGTATATACATAGACCTACCACACAGCGACACAAACACCAATGGAGGAGGAGAGAGATGCGCATTTTTGAGTTGGAAATACAATCACTATATTGAGTATTTGTCAGCTAAAGATGGAAATAAAGAAGAAAAGAAGAAAACATGAATAAAGTTAGTGTTGGCAAAACCGGTTGTCATTTTATGTTGAGGCGGCGGGGGTGTTGTCGGCAGCTGCTGAATGTAACTAATAAATTAACTTGTAATCTAACTTAACTTTCAAAGTAACTGTGGCAACACTGCTAAAGAGTATAATCCAAAAGATTTCCCAGTGTTCTTAATTTACGGCTAAACACCATCCATGTTTATAAAGCAAGATTTATAGATGAAATACATTTGGTTTGAGACTCTCCACGCAAAGGTCCTCTTAGTAGCTAGATTTAATGTAATCTGTGTCCAGGCGATCAGTCTGTAATCTCCTCCTCACCGTCCATCTCCACCAGGAGCTGGTTGAGGGTCTGCTCCTCCTCAGTGTTGGAGAAACCAGACATGTTACTGGAGCGTTTCTTCCCCACGGCATCAATCTCGTCTATGTAGACGATGCAGGGAGCCCTGGCACGTGCCTCCTTGAACAGACTCCTCACCCTGGCAGCCCCTAGCCCTGCACACGCAGCACACACACAGACATTGGTCTAATAAGGGTTCTACAGCAGCAGGCAATTAAAATGGTTTCTATTGAAACTGAAACGTAGTATGATGGGAGTATCACAGTATCTACAAATCTGAACACAGGAATGCTACCCATTTGTCAGATGTCTTACCTCCGATGACCTCCACAAACTCAGAGCCAGCCATGGCCAGGAAGGGGACCTGAGCCTCAGTGGCCACAGCCTTGGCCAGCAGGGTCTTTCCACAGCCGGGGGGCCCAAGCAGCAGGGAACCTTTAGGAACCTTGGCCCCCAAAAGGAGGTAGCGGTCTGGGTTCTACCAACACAGACACAGGATAAGAGAGTTGAAGAGGGTCCTGAGGGCTTGAAATACTGGGCTGGGAAAACATGGCTAGAATTGGATGCATCTAGTTTTTTGGCAGTTACTTAATTTATCTATAAATTGTATTTGGTATACTCAATTTAACACAAATATATATTAAAATGAATCTACAAAATTCAAGTAGATGGAGGGGGACCACAGAAGAAACACAGGGTTTTTAGCCATTTTACCTTGAGGTAGTCCACAAACTCCTTGACCTCCATTTTAGCTTCATGCATACCTGCCACATCTTTGAAGCTCACACCCTTCCCTGACTTACTGTCCACTATGGTGAACTTAGCCATCTTCAGTTGGTTCTGTAGTGCAGAAAAAGACATCAATACAATTCATATCAACCAACACCACATCCAATACAGAGAAGAACATTGAGCACAATAGTAGACTCAAAGTTTAGGAAAGAAGTGTTGAATAGATTAAAAAGGGTCAGTAAAATGTATTGGCTCACAAAAGCACTGAAGCCCCCTTCTCTGCCCCCCATGCCAGCCAGACGAAAGATGTACCAGAGGATTGCCACTCCGATGGCAGCCATCCCTAGGGCATAGAGAGCGCTGGGATGCAGAAACACACGCTACGGTGAATACAGATACAGTACCAACTCTTGAAGCATTATACCAATTATACCAGTGGAACCTTGTATGGGCCAAAACAACAAGCTACTCACTTTCCAAAGAAACCGGTGCGTTTGTAGGAGACGGGTATTCTATCTTTGCTGTTGATGTTAAGCTCTTCCTCTGCGGCTCTCAGCTTCTCCTCAAACTTGTCGATGTTCGCCACTTGCATGCGATACATCAGAGCCAGCCTCTGCACATGAACAAATGGTGGGGGAGCACAAACTCTGGTTCACCTTTCAAAGGATACATTTCCAACTGAATTTGCCACAATATGACAATAAAATTAATAAATAAAAATAAAATGCATTAACACCAGCCCATCTAACTCTAGTCTGAATCTTATTTCAACCTACCGGCCGTCCAAAGATGACCGCCCCCGGGTGAAGGTAGATCTCCACAATGTCACTCTCTGGGACCACCTGCACGCGCGACACTTCTCCCTTGGCCAGCATCTCGTTGACAAAGTCGTTCCAGGAGATGTTGCCGCCACTGGTGTTGATGGAGTTGAGCAGGCTCATGATGAGGGCGATGATAAAGAGGGTACGCAGGCGCTCCCGGTACATCTGGTCCTCCTGCTCTCGACGCTTCTTCTCCTCTGGAGCAAAATGATGTGAAAGACAACCAAGTAAGACAACCATAAAGACCAATTACAATCAGAAAATGTATTAGTCTCATATTCAGCCATACACTGGCTGAACGCAAGGATGTCCTCCTTTACCTTCATCTTCTTCTGGTGTTTTTCCCTTTGATCCATCTGGCTTTTTTTTCTCCTGTTTGGACTGAGATGTACTAAAGTAATGTGTGGCTCCTGCGATGATAAGTTTAGAAATTAGTGTCAATCACAGTGAGTCAGGTGAGCCTCAGAGCTTAGAACGTTAGGCTTGGTGTTGGCTTACCAAACAGATTCCACAGTCCAAAAGGATTTTTAATCAAGTTATTCTTGATCAACACTTGACTTAGTCCAACCAGTCTGGGATTTAAGGGTTTGTGCAGAAATGGCTGTGAAGAGAGGGCATGAATCAGATGGAACAGTTCTTTGCGGCAGGATCCCTCTTGGTATGTGTATTATATAGGACAAACGTGTATAAATCATATTTTATGATTATAGATAGGCACTTGTGGTCTAGTTCTTTTCAAGAATTCTAAGCCTCCACCAGGAAGGTTCCATGAATAACTAAACTGATACTTTAGTTATCACACTGTTGCTAATGGAAATAGTCCTGAAAGTCTCGAAGCCAGATCCAGGGCATTACTGTTGGATCAGTGACGTGGATTAAAAATAGATGTCAAGATAATAACATCTCCAAATCAGAAATGAAGTTAGGTTGCTAGTAGCTAGCAAACGTCGTTGACTTACCAGAATGAGCTTAGAGTTGAGACCATTGTGTGAATGACTTGCAAATGATCGCAATGGGCCGTCACGTAATAACAGTTTACAGTTGAGACATGCGGACTCCAATAACTTTGCACCGTTCCGATTTGCAAGGCTATTAACAGATATTGTCGATAGACTGTTAAATCGTCCTGGTAATGTCAATATTGCGGTCTTGTAATTCCGACAAGAACCAGCACGACGTTGCAAAAGCAATGCTGCCATATTAGGCAAGCTACGATGCCTAAACTATTTAGACTATATACGAAGACAGGCAAATTAACGTATCTTTTAAAGATGTCATTTTGGTTGTTGACGTTTGTCGGACGAAACTCTAAAGCTAGCTTCCTAGCTATCCGTTTGGCTCCAAGGTCTGCGTCAGTGTGCGCATACGTGTATTATTCAACGTGCTCGGCAAAGATGAGAAATACAAGATACCTCACTCGCCACCTTCTTTGCGGGGTAAATACGTGTGTATTTCATTCCCTTTTACAAAATAATTTAACGGTTAGACATAGATATACTGACTTACTTGAAATATAATTTTAAAGAGTAAGCCTACGAAGAAGTAGGGTAGCAAATGTTCTGTTCTGACAAAATCTTGGACTTAACGAACTTTAAACTTTGACCCTTCAATATTTACATTATTATTTATTTCATCAATCTTATATAAATACAAGTATTCATAGCTCACAGTTAAGAATACAATAACATTTTATTTAGGTTACCATTCACTTAAAAATAAAACAGCAAATGCCCATTCTTATGTTGAGTTTACGTCTTGCAACTATCAAGTTGCGCATTATTTATGCAAGATGTTGAAATGACCTACACATTCCTGTTTTCAGAGCTATATGTTTTTTATATAAACTATAAGCTTATTTATAATAACAGAAAAAATACTTCGATTATTTTTTTAATGGTTTAAACCATATGGTAAAATATCCCCGCCGCCAACTACCGGATACCTCGATGAGGCAATTCAATTGTGTAGCGGTAGAGAGCGCTATTGTCCTGATTGATGATTAGGAGGAAAGAACATCAAGGGCACAGCTGAGTACTAAAATAGAAAACATACTCTACCCCTCTTATGCAATATTTGTACATTTGTTCATATAATTATACTTTGTTGTTTTTATTTTATTTCATAAATCTAAAACATGCACTGTCTATGTATATCATTTTACGAATGTAATTGACAAATACATGAATTGTTCTTATTTAATTATTTATTCAAATATGGTGCTCTGATATATTCTGTCAGGAAAAATAAGGCAAGCACTCTTACCATGACAAACATTTCAACAACCCAATCAGAAACACGTTCAAGATTTTTTTCATTTCTTAACCAATAGTATCATTTGTTTCATTGACATTCACGCCATGTTTATTGCTCGACGAAACTCACTCAATTGTCTGTACATTTGTTATGGATGATAGTGCATACCGACGGCTCACTAAATATGGGTTGACTTGTGTAGCTTTTTAAACACAATAGAAAAGTGTTAACTGTAATAACTGTCGATTTAGCCAACTAGTGTCTCCATTTTATGTTTTTATGTTCTGACTAGTTTCCCACTTTGCATGACAACATTTTCTTCTGGCTCACTAAACCGTAAATAAATACAGTTTTATCAAATATTTTACTGTGAATTTGGCTGTGTGTTGTATTCGCTTAAAAGTAAGATAGATATGTCTCAAAGACTACAGTAACGTAAATCAAGTTCTCCCACTTACCGTACTCCATTTCCTTTGCTTGGTTTCCCTACTGTATAATGGAGATAGGTTCATTTTATAGAAACTGGAGTTCTTTGCAAACCATGTTGGCCACTCTTGACAGTCTTATCAATTCAGGCCACATCCCTGACTCGACTCCTAATGGCGTCAGTTGCACAGGCACAAAAATTGTGACCGCCCACAAACAACACCCAATCAGATTCCTTGTTTCATTCCGCTTCGGTCTCCTGCTCTCCGCGTCGAAGTCTGGACTTGAGAAGGCCGCCTGATAACGGTTTGGAAGTGGTTGCAGCAGAGAAATTTGACGGAAAAATACACATTTCTCTACTTTGAATTCACCAATCAAGATTTCAGTTTTGATTAATAGACAATTTAATCATAATTTCTAGCTATGAAGACTACGTAATAATTCTGCACGCGCGTTTTGAGAAGCTTTTTCATCCGCTTGTTGGTCTGAGAATTCGATAACGTTAGTGCTAGCGCTAGCTTTGCAAGCTAGCTAGCTAGCAAGCCTCCAGTGAACTGATTTTGATCCAAGATGCTTTCAGCAAGTTTCGTTGGATGTCTCCAATCGGCAGTTTGATCAACTGGAGAGTATCCAATGGGAAAATCAAGCATCGGGTGGGAATATCGGGGATAAGCTTATAGACTTTTAAGAAGTAGCCGACGTTAGCTGAAATTCTATCGAAGGTAAGTACACTAGTAGTAACACATTGTCGTCGATAATAACATTCAGCTAGCAAGCAAGATAGCCACTTGGCAAAGCCAGCTAAACTAACCTACTTTAGCTAGCTACTGTAGCTCTGTAGCGTTAGCTACCCTTTAAGTGTTGTTCAACGTCCGCTTGCTGTTAGCCCAGTAGTAGTAGTAGGCCTCAGTAGTGTAGCTACAGTAGCTAGTATTGTCACATTTTGTCATGACCGTTTATGTAACAAGCTTACTAGAGCTACTAGTAGCTGACAACCAAACCTAGGTAGCTACTGTAGGTATCCACCCCAGACTGATCCAGTTACTTAACCCTGTGACATTTCATAGTATATTGCTATATTTGTAAACATGGTAGGTAGGCAATTGTATTAAAACATTTAAAGTAGGTTCGTCAAAATGGTTGTGTTGTTATGCCCAGTGATTAAACGTCCTAAGAAAATTCAGTACTAAAATATCCTTGGTGTGTGTGAAACACCTTTTCCGTTGGAGAAGTAATGGTGTCGTTCGAATGTTTTTCTTGTCACATAGCTAATTGTTGATAACATTTATTCTGAAGTTAATGTAGATTCTTCATTGGTGCATGATCGCTCTCCTTTAGAGGAGGAGCTCCTTTAGAGCAGCAGGATGGCACTGAGGATATTAGTGTCATCAGCAGTGTCTGTGCTGAAGATCATTGTATTCACCAGTATCCTGACAGGACACTCCGTGGAACTCTTTTGCTTGACTAGAACGAAAAATGTGGTTGATGAGCAGTGGGTTGGTGCAGTATCAGTGCTGGGGGAAACACTGCAGTGGGGCTGCTTCTGCCCCTGGTGTTTTCGTCCTCAACTCCTGTCGGGAGCCCCTATGCTTACTGTTAAGGTGATCTATGGAAGTCCACAGAGACAAACCCTTCAAGCTCACTTTTGCTTGTTAGCTTCTTATTTTCTTTGTGATTCAGACAAGCTTGTAGATATGACTAATTGTGAATACACAATCTGTTAGTATCCTAGTGTTCACTAGTATGAATCTTCTCAAAGGTTAGGTTGTGTTATTTTTTGTTTCTGGTCAGGTATTTGGGTAAGCAGGGGCAGCATTCATCATGGTTATCTATGGCAGGAGGATATTTTGTGACGTAGTTTCCGAGATGTTACCCAATTCAACTTTTTCAAGCGCAGTAGCCTATGATAAATATTTAGTTTGGCCATTTCTTGGATCTGGTATTTTGTTCCAAATGTCTGACCCAGACAGATTTAATCTACTCTTACTGTGGCTGACAAATGTAGTAGGGTGTTGATAGTTTGCTGTGTTCTGGTTTTGGTCCTGCATCAACTGATAGAACCTCATGCAACTGATTCAGGCATGTTGAACCAGCATCCACAGTAGGTTAGAGGCTTGTCCACTTTGAGCTGCAGAGAGTGTGCATATGAGACAGGAAGTAGAGTTCTAAATGGGTCAGTGGGGTCCTGTGTTGGGAGCGGTGCTTTCTCTCAGCCATTTCCTGTGTTTCAGGACAGGAGGCCACTTCTGTCCACAGCTCAAGACAGTCTAGCCTGTCTTGAGCTGCTTCTCCCTCTTGTCAGACCGTGTCTGCTGCAGTTACCAGGTCCTGCACCACCGTCACTCGCCCAGCTCTTGATGCTCTGGTCTTGGTGATGCTTTCAGCAGATTCTGCAGTGCAGGGTGTGTAAGAACAGCTACGCACATTGCTGTTTAGCAGTGTTATCATGCCGTGAGCTAGCTGGCAGCGTGGCTACTGTCACTGCGAGGTTGTGGTTCAGATCCCACCACATCCCCTCTCAACGGGTTTGAACTATCGCCTGTTTACCAGAGCTGCCTTCTCTAGTGAATGTGCATGCCTTCCTGCTGATATGCAAGATTGACGCATGAGCCACAGATAGGATAGATGTCTTTATCATGGTAATTATTCAATGCTTAGCTATGAGAATGAGTAAACGACTGAGTGCTTCTTTTCTCTACTGTTCATCTCTAGGCCTGTTGATTGGAATCCTCAGCGGTCAGTGTTGTGTCAGTGGTAAGAGGGAACCTTGGCCAGCGTAGGCTGCCTGGCTACATTCTGTTGATGCAATGTTATCTGGGCTCAGCAGGCTGAGCTTGTGCCTGACATAAGCTAGGGTACAGTGTGTGTGTTGGTCGTTGGGGTAACCTACTTCTTCTGATCATCCTGTTTTGGTGGCTTGAATTCCTGCCCTCGTGTTCTGTCTCCTTTCTCCCCTCCCCCACCCTGTGAGTGGGCTGAGTGTGTGCTCGGCCTGTTGGTAAACAAGCATGGCTACTACAATTTGGCCTCCCTTCTCTAGCAGAGTACATTTTGGATAGCTTTCTCCTCATATCACAACCTGCCGGCGTCATCAAATGCCATTCGGAGCTCTTTGAAATCCATTGCTGCCCCTCTCTTCCCACACGCAGACACAAAATGGCAGTGGCCGCCCCTTCTCCCCCAGGGATCAGTGGAGCCTCATTTGGAACAGTAGAGGGTCCTGTTGTCGGATGCCTGCTCCTTTCCTATGCTCTGCCTGTCCCTGCCGCTCCTCTGCACCACTTTTGATCATGTTTTTCTCTCACTCCTCTTCCTCCTCCTCTGCTTCTTCTCCTGACTCTTACACATCAAAGGCAAAGGTTTTCTCCCCATCTCTGCGCTGCTGCATTTTCAAAACCGTACTTTTAACAGCATCGCTTTTGATCTTTTTAGAGGCATGTTTGAAGATTGAACATTTTATCTGGTAGCTTCTTAGTCAGAGTTAGCATGTCAGTCACTTTCGTTCAGAGGTGGGAGACATTTTAAAACCCCAGGTCATTATTTAGCCTGTTCTTTGCTACTATGAACAATGGTTGTTGTGGTCATTCTTTTGTGAATTTTTTCTTCAAATCCTTGATGTTTTGAGTCAAGTATCTATCTTAATCAGATGTTAGTATGTGTTGTTTTTAAGTGTTTTAGAGGGAAACAGAGGGAGCGGAGGGGAGTGTGTATGTGGATGTTAAGCGTGGGGGAGGTGGCAGCTCTGTTAGTGTGGGCAGATGTGAGTGGAGAAAGAGCACGGGGAGGGTGTGGGGTGTGGGACTAGCAGTGGAGGGAGGGGAGTAAAGCCGGAGACAACAGTTGGTGTTTTGATCTGCTGAGAGCTGAGCTAACGGGCTGATGTTTTACCCATACGTGGCACAGAGAATGGACTCTGGTTGCCGGAAGGTAAAATTCTAAGTGAGATCTCACATCTGACATGCTTTAGGATGTTAGGTTTGCTGTAACGTAAAGTCATAAGATAGCTAGCCAGTCGAGAGAGACTCTGGTAAAACTGGCTGGAACTCCTCTTGACGTGTCTCTCTGGTTTTGGCTGCTCTGGCCTGCCTGCTCGGTCTGTCTTACCCTGGAGAGAGCCATCTCTCATGGAACCGCTGGTCTCTTCTCCCCATTCCTAAATGTTTCATACTATGCCTGTTTAACTGCCACCAGCAACTCTATAGCTCGCTCCGCTCGGTCCACAAAAGTGTCCCCACCCTTTGGCCCATGCACGTACGCGGTCACAGCTATTGCGAATTTGCACCGGTTCTCTCCTTTTCTCTCATCTCAGTTGCTGCCTATCAGAGAGAGCATTGAGCTGGGTTTCATCCAGCCTTTTTTAAATGCTTCTATCACTGATGGGTAGAACATGCTCCAGAAAAGGACTGCCATTTTAGGAGTGGCTTTACTGAGCAGAGCAGACTAAATGAACCTGCAGATCGCCAAGTATCCTCTATTTGCTCCTGTCCCTCAACAAAAACCTTTATAAAGATCAATTGAGAGATGAAAGGTGGGGGGCCTGGAATAGTGCTGCGGAGTGGGTTGTGTGTGTGTGAGACCGCAGCTATCAGGCCGTGGGGGGAGGTGACCTAGTACTGGGGGGTCTGTGTGTGTTTTAGTGTGTCCTGGCAGTGTGTTAGGTGGGGTTGCGTAGGGTATGATTGGCCTGGCTGAATCTCAATCAACGGGGCCTTCAGCACTGCTGGCCTTTTGATGGGCCAGCTGCAGCCATTCACCCTGCTGGCCATTTACATAGAAATGCAGCCACAGGAAGGGGGGAGGGGTTTAGGAGGTGGGGGGAGGGGGTAGGGGATGTGCGTGACTGAAAAGCATACCTAACCAAAAGCTATAGAGAGGACGCCTATGCCGGGGCCAAGCGGAGCCACACTTTGTTTTTAGCAGGCGGCCTGGGTGCCATATACATCGCACAATGCCTCTAAGCACCCTCCTTTGACGAGCACACAATCACACCACTCAGCTGTTTTTCTCCCTTTACAACCCGCCAGGGGTCGGTGAGGCTGGGTCTGGTTGGTCATCTTTACAACAACTTTGACTCTTTTTTTGCCGATGCCTTTTGCTCCTTGCTTGTATGAAATGTACCGTTGAGGAAATTATATTGTTATGGCATTTTTAAGGCTTTGTATTTTGAAATGTCTTCCCAGTATGCTCTGTGCCCGGTCAGACACTGAGACAGAGTTTGCTCCAGAGTTTGTATCGAGGCCAGTGTGTCATTTATTTGGTTCCTCTGTCTCTCCAGTAGCACCATCAAGGTGTTTCTCCAGGCTGGGACTGAGACAGTGTGATGAGAAGGCTGCATTACCTGTGCAGGCCAGGGGACAAGGCTGGGTAATATAGCCGAATATAGATTTTATTTATTTATTGATAATTAATGATCATTTTTAATTACCTTTAGGATGTTAATAAAGACCAGAAGAAATCATTTAGAATTTAACCACTTAATTTTTTATGTAACCACCGTACTTATGTAACTACTATATTCATCAAGGCACACAGGTAATCATTTGAATGTTTGCACAACAACAGAAAATTAACAATAGCTATGACCACGTAATGGCGATTTACCCTTCTAACGACACAACCATGCAATCTTTGTGAACGGACTGACCGAGCTAGCTATATAGCTGCTAGTCAGCTAAAAACACTGGTTGCACTCCAAAGTGTTGAAGCGGCTACGGTGATACAATACGTTTATGTGTTGTATTCCCTTTTTTAACGGTTTTCCTGCTCAGTTTACACACCAGTGTTCTGTTATAGGTCAGGCATGAAATGGATAAAAACTGCCATACTGATGAGCTGACCTGGCCTTTTTTGTGAACAACTTCTTGCTAACCGTCAGCACATATTTTCTCCACGCTGTTTCTGTGTCACATGTTGATGGTGCAACCAAACGATACAATGATTTGCTTTTTTGCATGTCATTCTTATCGCGCTCTATTATCAAGGGACATTGTGGGCTGTTTATTAAGAGAGAGAAAAAGGCACGCTTACGGTTTGTTTGGAGGGTTATGTGTTATCCTGGCGGTTTGAATGTAATGCTTTTAAGTGAAACTATAAAGCATTTTACTTATTGCTGTCTGTGGCGGTGCATATCCCTATTGTTTTATCGCCCGGGCTGTGTTTGATTGGTTGGGACCAGACCACGTGGTTGTGGTAGCATGGGAAAGACCAGCCTGGACCAGGTGGTTGTGGTAGCCTGGGTCAGACCAGATCAGACCAGGTGGTTGAGGTAGCCTTAAAAGAAGCTAGTGGCCGGCTGAGGTAGTCTTTGTTAGACCAGGCCACATCCAAGCAGTGTTATGCTGTTGGCTGGTCGTGAAAAGTGCGGGTTTGTTGCACCTCGTTACCTTGACGACTCGGCACCCGGTTTCTTCCCTGCTGTTGCTCCAGTGACGGATTTCAGAACCCAAGGGCTTACACACCAGCCCAGCCCTGGTGGTTTAGTTCTATGTGCTCTAACCTGTACTGCTCTAACTGCCATGAGATCTGGTTTCACAGGCTGAGAGATGGGCTAACAGCAGCTGGCTGCCCTGCAGGTCTGACTACTGTCTGTTTGTTTTCCAGTGTCTCCGAGCTCTAGCCTGGTATGTCTCTAACTGGGGCAGTCTGACTGCTGCTGAGGGAGGGAGAGAGAGAAGAAACACACCTTCAGTAGGCCACGGGACTTTCCCTTATGTATATGTGGAAGGACTGGCTCTGCCTCTTAAAGTGACATGCCTGGTTGATTTAGCAACACTAGCAACTGCTATATAGGTATTTTCTCCGTAGATAAACTTTGGAATAGATAGCACGCTTATCAAGGTCACTGTCTCCATGGCATAGTATCGTAACACCATGACAAACTGCAACCCACTCTTTATTTGTATACTGCTGGAGGGGAAACCATGCTTTTTCAAAATGGAGGAGCAAAGAAAGAGAGTGAACAGGGAGTGGGGCGGGGTGGAGATATGTCAGCCTCGGTGTGTTTCTAGCCAGCAAGCAGTAGGGTTGCGTATTGTTTCAATTTTATCGATTCCGGTTCTGATTCTGGTTTTTGAATCCGGTTCTTATCGAATCTTGGTTCCGATTCCAAAAGTTTATCTGGAGAGAAAAAATATAATATAATGTTCTGTTGGCTAGCTCTGATTCAGATGTGCAAATAGACACAGGAGAATATAATTGATATTTCTGTGAAAAACAAAACATGTCGCGCTTTCTGTATTTATTCAACAACATTTGTAGGCTTATTATCCAATCCCAGGGCTCCAGACTGCGCCCAAATGGTCGTATTTTGCGACCAGTTTTTGAGACAGTGCAAGCATTTTTTACAAGTTCTCGCGCACGTGCGACCAACACATTTTGAATTTATTGGGTTTGCACAACGTTAGCAACGACGCATAGATACCACGTTCTAGTAAGACAGCGATATCAGCGAGCCCTCAGCATTAGTACCGTAGCTAAAAGTCTGGGAATGTTTAGGCTATTTTTCGCTAGGTTCCTACGAACATGTCTTTATCTGCCAGACAAGTGGGTTCCCCTTCGTTCTTTTGGTGAGCTGTCTCACGAGCCCTTCTTACCCGGCATCATGGAGCCGAGCAGCTAAATGCTTATTTTGCACTAGCGTTGTTAGCTACTGTATCTCTGCATGTGTTTGCGCTGTTGCTCAGCAAGTGTGGTGTAGGACAGGGGCGATTCTAGGATCAGACCCTCAGGGGTGTTCAGCCCCCAATGAGAATATGACATGAATACAGTGCCTTGCAAAAGTGCTAAACCCCCTTGCTAATAAATCCCTAATTTCACTGGATAATAATTAATTCATTTATGTATTATTATGCAAAATATTGAATGAATGAAAAAACTAAGGACTACCAGCATCAAATGATATTAAACAATAATAATTGTTATTTTTTATTATTATTATTTTTAGGGGTGCTGAGATGAAATTTGTGTGCTTGAGAACCCCTAAAAAGGGTCTAAAATCGCCCCTTCTAGGAGGACTGATTGATAAGTGCATCATACATTTAAGGCATAGCTAAGACTTGCATACAGTACGTAATGTCACATTAGATAATGTATTTAAACTCAAGCTTGTGTGGTGCGTCGCTGTATATCAGTTGTAAAAATGACCCATCTGCAACCGACGTAAGCACACCCCACAATTTCCCCAGAAATTGTACCCTCTCTAGTTACATTAATAATTGCATTGCAGGTCGATTTTAAAGGCGTGCCACTAAATGTTCTGCCTGCGCTCCTAAAATGTTCAGTCAGGGGCTACGGTGTTCCTAGTAAAAAAAGTTATTCTGGAGCCCTGAATCCTGTACTAGGCCTATAGCCTACACTATATAACTACAAAAAGCATCCAAAGTTGATGTCAAATTATGAGATGGAAATAAATACGAGCCTAACCTGTCATTTCTATTTCTGGGAAAATTGTTTACTTGCGAGCCGTCACTTTTGTGCATAATGTCTGACCGTGCTGCTATCAACTAGCAAATTGACATGAACACTGCTGATACAGCTCTGTAACTAGTAAGCTAACCTACTATCGGAACACACAGCTAGCTAATTCCTACGTTCATCAAGACTAAATTGTTTTCTGACATCTAAGGAGTCAGGTGGCTGAGCGGTGAGGGAATCGGGCCAGTAATCAGAAGGTTGCCTTTTCGATTCCCGGCTGTGCCAAAATGACGTTGTGTCCTTGGGCAAGGCACTTCACCCTACTTGCCTCAGGGGGAATGTCCCTGTACTTACTGTAAGTCGCTCTGGATAAGAGCGTCTGCTAAATGACTAAATGTAAATGTAATCATAACATTAAAGCTGGAGTTGCCAGAACACTATCTGTGACGACAGCTACGCTCTTATCCTCAACATCCATCCATTTATTTTCATTGGATATATTTCGCCAGAAAATATCTCGGAGCTCTCCAACTAAATAGTTTGAGCAATTTAGCCTTTTTTTGTGGCCACTCTGCCATTTTCGTTTCATTTTGTCGGGCGATCATTTCATGTAGAGGTAGTAGCCTAGGCTAGAAATTCTTTGGCTTTATATGTCAGCTGTAAAGTCAACCAATCAGCCTCTAGCCATGTGAAAGGCTGATGAAGGGGAGTACAAGCGACAGTGCGGAAGAAACCTCTTGCAAATTAGCTATTTTCTCTACGGAAAAATACCACCAAGGGATCGTAATATTCATAAAGTTAGAAACCGAAGTGAGAAATCGAAATGCGAATGCCTTATCGAATCCACTGTTCTTGTACATTTTGAACTGGTTATAAAATGGAACCGGTTCTCGATACCCAACCCTAGCAAGCAGTGCTTAACCCAGGCCTAATACCAGTCCCAGTGTGTGCTGTGACCCAGCTATGTGTTGCATACCTGCGAAGGAGAGCCAGGTGTTGATCATGCATGTTGTTGACTCTAAGCCTAAGCATGGCTAAATATACTCCAGCTATTCCCCCTACGAGTGTCAAACTCTTCTGAAGCTCCTTCCAGGGTTTTAGAGCAACACACACACACTCACTCAGAAACATAAGCTTTATGTTGGTAGTGGATGTCAGATACTGCAAATCACACGCAACAGCAGTTTTCTCCTGCAGTTCATCACGGTGTGTTTGTGTGCCGCGTCTTAGCATGCGGAGAAAGGGCTAACAGCCGCCACCAGTAGCAGTAACTCACCATGATTGTGTTTTAATCTCATGATTATCAGTGTGTGTTAAAGTACCTCTCAAGATTCCTCATGAGATTTTTAAGATCGTGTTGCGTAATCCTGTTCAGCCTGGTGCTGTCTCTCCATACCCGGTCTCTCTGTGTGGCTATAATGTGGCTGAGTTCTCCTTGCTGGTATCTCTGTGTGTGTGGCTGTACTGCGGATGAGGTCTCTTCTAACTGGTCTCTCTGTGTGGCTGTGCTGTGGTCTCTCTAACCTGCCAGGCACTTGGGCAATATATTTCAGGCTATTACTGTTCTATTATGAATGTTTTACATTTACATTTAGACATTTAGTCATTTAGCAGACGCTCTTATCCAGAGCGACTTACAGTAAGTACAGGGACATTCCCCCGAGGCAAGTAGGGTGAAGTGCCTTGCCCAAGGACACAACGTCAGTTGGCATGACCGGGAATCGAACTGGCAACCTTCGGATTACTAGCCCGACTCCCTCACCGCTCAGCCACCTGACTCCCTAGCAGTTTTCAGTTGCTAGTTTCTGAATTATTCAATTGTGCGTAAGGACGTTATTTTTGGAGTAGTGAATAGCACACAGTGAGAGATGAAGAGGGAGAGAGAGCACTAGTCTGAGTCCATCTGGGTTGAGGTGAAGCTGCTGCTTCTAAACTCAGGGCCATACTCTCACGCAGGCCTGAGTCGGGCCAAGCACAGTGACACTGCAGCGCAGTTGACACACACAACATGTTCTGACGCTTTCTCCATCTTTGCTCAACCACGGTTCCTCAGGAAGTGTAAGGCGGTGAGGCTAACTGTTAGCTTGGTTTCCTGCACTAAATCACTGACTCAAACACACACATACACACTAGACCTGCAAAGCCAATGTGTTGCAGGCCATGTCTTGGATAAGTGTTTTCAGACTGTGTGTAGCCTGTCCTTCAATGGAAGGAGGCCAGCTATGCATGAACAGCTTCCCAGAAGGAGAGAGACGCCACTCTCCCCATCTCTCTCAGCAAAACCTCCGGGGAGGGGGTGCACATGCACATCAGCAGCAAACATGCATCCCTTCACATTTCCACCATGCTTATGGATTCTTGGAAGTATGTATGTGTATGTCTACTGCAAGGGAGATTATTCTGGGTGGATTTGGAGTGAAAGTTCTGTGGAGCACTCGGAGGGAATGATAATGAGAGTTTTTCTAGGGGCCATAATAACAGGCTGTCAAGCTCCACTGCAGCCTCGCTGCATAACTGGCACGGCTTCCTTCGACAACAGGAAGTGATGTATGTGCCAGCAGGCGGGTCTAATAACACTTGTGACTGCAAACAGGAAGTGAATGTCAGTAGTATTCAGTTCCTTCTAGACACCACAAGGGCATGGCCTAGGGATATTTGCAAGCTCTCGCACAACATATCCTAACACCAGCCGTGTCTCCGGAGAGATAACACCGATTGAATGATGATTTTCCAAGAACAGGGTTGGTCATTCTTGCTATAGGCCTATCTGCAAGATATCTGCTTTCCACAATGTCATTGTGGATAACCTACTATTGTTCTGTTGTCGTTAAACCCATTGACTCCCTGTTCATGAAGTAATCGTCTCAAAAATCACTGACACCAGCCAAGCCAGGGCTCTACACTAACCTTTTCCACTGGTGGCACTTGCGCTACTAACTTTTTCAGTTACTGGTGCAAAACATTGATTTGTTTGCTGCTCTGGATAATAACGAACAATTATGAACCTGTATTGCATACAGATGTGCACATTAATTACTTGCCATCTTTTAAACCACATGCCTTCTTGTTTTCTTTAACGTGGGATAGATTTACTGCAATAGAAAATACAGTCGGCATTATTATTGGGTGTGCTCAAGCCTTCGGCGAGAGCACAACCTTTGTTCTCTCACATATATCTTTTTCTTCTTATTTTTATTTATTTTCCCACCCCTAAGGATCTGTCAATATTTGTACTACATAGACAACGTTGGTGTCAAAAGTTTCGTCTTGGTAGCGATTGAGTTGCTTGTATTTTAATTAACGTTCCGTTGCACGGTTTAGGTTACAACTTTTTTGTGGCAAAAGGTGCCTTGTGTCAACAAAGGGAATTCAGTGCTAGCCTACGTCACAACGTCAGCACACGTTAGCAACAACGCATGGATACAACATGCATAGATGTGCTGTTGCCCAGCGAGTATCGTATTATGCCGTGGTGTACTAGCAGCATATGTAGGTTACATTTAAGCAAATCAAGACTTGCATGTACAGTAAGTAATGTCACATTAAATAATGTATTTAAGCTCAAGCTTGTGTGATGCTTTGCTGTCTTCAATGCCACAGCCTAAACTTTATGTCAAAAGAAACATTCTCATTTCCGGCGCTTTAGCCATTTCCCCCTAAATAAATGTCAAGCTTATTTAAGTTTTGGGGGGCATATTTTCAGATAGCAGATGGTACTGTTTGAATCGCGATTCCATCTGAAATACTGCTGGTGACAACGTTGTTACAGTAGCTTGTTTCAAAGGGGGTTCTTAATGAATTATGCAATATGAGTAGAAATGCTTGAAAAATGTAACTAGAAGGGAAAGACTTAAGGGGACGGACCCACCTGCAACCGGCGCAAGCAAGCACACTCTACAAATTCCCCAGAAATTGTACCCTCTCTAGTTACATTATGAAGCGCAAAATGATTTCTTTTTAGATTTCAACATGTTATGGTTGGCACAGATGGGCAGACTCCTGAACTCTTAAAGATGCTGTAAAGTGGAATATAAAATGAGTTTTAAGTTCATCACACCAAAGAAAAATGTGTTGTTAACTACCCATCCAAATTCGAATGAAAAAAAAACAATGACAAGTATGTTGAATTAGGCTTTGAAATCGTGAGAAAATCTGCAGTCTTCTCTACTTGAGACTGGGGGGGTGTGTCGCCTGAAGGAGCTTAAGCTCCGCCCCCTCAAATTTATTGAATTTAACAACAACAGCATCACTAGCTAAATCAATTGCAGATATCAGAACAGACCTACCTGCAGTCTCTGAGTGTTTATGTGTTTGTACTTTGTCTTTGCATCGTACCAGCTGAGTAACAGAATGCAACCGTCTGTGATCTGACGTAGATAGGTCGCTATGACGTAGATAGGTTGGGTTTTTGCCCCGCCTATACAAAACCTGAGCTGGAAATGGGAGAGAAACTGTTCAACGGTCTAACTCCACATTTCAGTGCGACAACATTTTTGCGCTTTGCACATGCTTTTAGGAACTCATTTCACACGTATATAATGTACTGAGAAGCAAATCATGGAATTTGCTTTACAGCATCTTTAGTAAGTAAGTAAGTAAGACTTTATTTATATAGCACTTTTCATACAAGAATTGCAGCTCAAAGTGCTTTAAGGAATAATAACGCCAAAATGCAGTTGGGAGTGCTGCTGCGTTACGGGATATGTAGGCCCTACCTGTCTCAACAGTTCGCATGCTTCATACTGTCATTGTGAAGCTTCAATGTTTCGTGTTTGAATTATTTTGACGCAGTTACAAATTTAGACAGTCCTGCAATTGAAGGCCCACATCATTTACAGTACATATTGCTAGTGTATAGTGTATAGTGCATTGCTCCGTCTTGGTACCTTAACCACTGGCATTGCCGCCGCCGTCAGCATTGCCATGGCAATACTAGGCCTACTTTTGAAACAAGTATTGCCTGGCAATACTACTTTTTCGCAGACCTTATGAGGTTTATTTAATTTAGAAGACTACAGTTTACTTAAATGACAACCACATTTTATGTAGTGAGGAATCTGAAGCGATACGAAAACTTTAGACTTTTCAATAGGCTGCTAACGTTGCGCCTTGCGCTGGCGAAAAAGTTTGGCAATACCAGGGGCGATTCTAGGATCAGACCTTTAGGGGGGCTCAGCCCCCAATGAGACAATGTGACATGGATACAGTGCCTTGCAAAAGTGTTAAACCCCCTTGCTAATAAATCACTAATTTCACTGGATAACAATTAATACATTTATTACTATGCAAAATATTGAATGAATGAAAAAACTAAAAGTCCCTTTCTTCATGAACTATGAAGACGTATTAGATAATACCCAATTGCTCTGAAAGTGCCAAGTCAATGAAAGGAATTAAGAGTTAAAGACAAAATCAATGTATTTATTACACAAACTGTGGTGCAGGTGTCTGGTACACTTGAGTATCACAAAAGACTGGACAATGAATACAGGAAATCAAGAGAGTATATGGTATCACAATATGGGAGGATACACTATGATTAACATTGCCTTCGCAGGCATTGAAAAAGGACACAGAATGCCAGATCGCTTTTGTTTAGGTCTTTAGATAGGGCTCCTAGAAATGGCCTTGTCACTCCTTCTATTTTCCTCATTCAAAGTTGCATGGCATTATACACTTTGGCAATATTGTGACCTCTAGACTTACATCAGCGACACAGGCCTTTCCTAGTCACACCTTACAAAGACCCAAGTTATGGCTATACAGGCATAATAAAACAGTATAATGACAGTTTATCAATGATACAAGAAACATAAGTAATACATAGGCATTTTTTTTCTCTTTTGGTCATAACCAAGGGTTAAGTGCTCATGAGCTTAATATTGCAAGGTATAGATCAAACATTGTTTATTATATTCAAAACATTTCAAACCGTGTAGATCACTATCTTTAATTGTTGTAAACGGATCAATGGTTTAAGTACAGACCTCTTCAACTTCCAGCATCAACTGAAACGATAATGATGTGTCAACAATAAATAAACATTGTTTTAACGCGTTAGAGCACAAAAACGTATTTAAGATAATAATTCATAATAATTAAAAAAAAAATATATATATATATATAGATATTTTTAGTAGGGCTGTCCCTGACAAAGATTTTCTTTGGTCGACCAAGACTCGACTAAAACGTCTGAATCGACTAATCCTTAATCTTTTTTTCACACAAATAAAACGTACAAACATTTTCCCGATCTGACTCAATGGCTGCTGGAAATTGCAGATTCAGCCGCTAATAGCATACTTAATAATAAGACTCGTATCACCAGTCCTGTTGTAACCGAATGCCAATGGTATTTAGTATCTCTTTCAATGTACTACAAATTACAAATATTGTTTGTTTAACATGCAAATCATCAGAGCGCGCTTATCACTGCCTGAAAACTTGCAGCATGCGAACTTACGTAGAAGCTGAGTGGGGAACAGTGCAACAGAGAAAGATTTTGTTGTCTTGGCCGGAGAAGATAATGTCATTTGATTTGGATGTGATTCTTATAATAGGCATATTCATTTTTCAACCAAGCGCGTTAGCATGAGCGAAGTAGGGCTAGGCCAACTTACGTTTTTCAGGTGGTAGGCTACATCATATTCAACGTCAAACTATGAAAAATAAACCGTTGTTGGTACAGTTTGCATTCAACGTTTTTCGAGTCACCCGGTACTTTGTAAATGTAAATGTACTTTAATGAAATGCTGCCATACCACATATTTCTTTGCCATTTTGACTAATAACACCAACAAAGTATGCTATGGCAGAGTTTGTAGTTTGGCAGGCAATTGTGCTTGTGCTGTGTGCAAAATACCAAAACAAAACAAAGCGCAGATTAACGAAAGGGAAAACAGTAACACCTTTTCTTTTAAATTATATATTTTTAGAGTTGCTTTATTTGTCTTAAATAACATAATCTACAATTTCTGTAGAACAATTAGTTAATTCAGCAATGATGACACAAGCGGGAATCAGATCTCACACTGCCATACGGCAGCTCGACAAAAAAAATCTTCGACCAAGAGCATATCGACCAGAAAATCAACTAGTCGACTGAGTGGGGACAGCCCTAATTTTTTATTTTATTTAGGTGTGCTTGAGAACCCCTAAAAAGTCTAAAATCACCAATGGGCAATACTACTTATATGCTGGTGATGGCACCTATGACCACTGGTATTCTTCGAGCCACTGGTGTCAAAATTCATATGTCCGTCTCGTTTTTTCTGCATGTTTTCCCTGACGAATCCGTCTCAGGCTCGTCATTCTCACTCACAGGCTCCGTTTGACATGGCGAATCGACATCAAGTGATGGTTCGGTTACACTTGAACGTCCCTTCTTAAAAAAGGAGTCAATTTTCCGCTTCATTTTAACACGTTTCACAGATTTGAGTATATATGCGATTGCGTTGTGCGTCTTGACGAGAGTAGAATTTGGTCTGCCCAGAGCCACTCTGGATCTGCCATAACAAATCGCTAGCGTTCGCCTTAGCCAACTCCTTCACAACTAACGGAGCTAGCTGGAAAATCAAACGAACCCTGTGGGGATCAAAGATTGTTCTTGCTCTTAACTTCTGGATATTCGGCAGCGTTGCCACAACGGACCAAATGGCTACGCTCACATCTTTCTCCGCCGCCATTACGGAACTACAACTCAAACTAGCGCACAACATCAACATCATCGTTCTCAGCCACTCCCTCTGTTCGCTGATTGGACCGGTAAAAAGTTTACCAGAGACATCTGACCAATATACCTCAAGCCCAGACGCAGTACAGAAGCATTTTCATTTAGTAATTTTCATTTTGAGCGGAAGTACCTAGGAGGGCAGAGCCAGGCCTGCAAGCTTGTGTGATCTCTGTGGGCAGCAATCTGCATGCTGCAAGGCCGACACATCTAGTCCAGAAAATGAAAATGAAATCCAGATTCTATGTTGTGTATTTCACTACCTGACAAAGCAAGTGCCAGTTTGAAAAAGGCTTATGGCCTAATCTGAGGCGTTTACGGTCAGGAAGAGGAGGAGGTGAGAGGTGGTCGGGAGGGGGTGGGGGGATGAGCCTCTGTCGTGATGGGGGTGAATAGAATGTGACATACAGACCCAGCAGAAGACTAGAGGGTCTGTAATGGCTTTTTGTTCTGCAACACACACACACAGACGCAACAGTTATCTGTGGTGGTCAGCTCCTGTTTCTGTGAGAGGCTGGCTAGGGAGCTCATGCCCCTCAGTGGGATGGAAATGGAAACCCAGTCCAAGCACATTAACACAGCTAACACACCTCTGCTCCAAACACAGGCTTACCCAGGCGCTAGCATTATCCTGGGTGAACCAGAATGAAGCACATCTAAAATATGGGCAGGAATAAATATTTCTGTCATGTCATTGTATTTGTGTATGTGATTCTGTTGCCTGTTTTAGCTTTCTGTAGGCACTAGGAATGCAAATTTTGCTCTGATTTGGTGTGTGTGTGTCTTTCCTTCTGCTCAATCTCATATTGTTGAAAGCCTCTGCTGCCATGGAAACGGCGAATGACAAACAAGATGGCTGTAGAAAACGCCAGGTGTGCGTGCGCGCGTGGCAGCCTTTATCCAAATATTCCGTCTTCTCCTCCTCCTGCCTTTGCATCTATCTTATTATCCTATTTTCTCCATGGTTTTTTCTCAGTCCTCTGCTCTCTTTTACCCTTACTTCCCCCATCGTCTCTCTCTCTCTGCCACTGCCCCACCGCCCACTCTCTCTCTAGTCCCCCTTCTTTCTTCCCCCCTCCCTCTCTCCTCTCTGCATTCTCAGACCGTGTCGATGCACCAGTGAAGAATCCTGCAGCCCTGCTGGTGTGTGAATCTTAAGTGTGCATGGAGCTGTGTGTGTGAAGCTGTGTGTGTGTTGTAGGGGTGGAACGGTACACTGAAGTCACGGTTCGGTTCATACCACGGTTCAGACATCACGGTTCGGTACGAGTTTGGTACAACGGAGGGAAAAGCAAAACAAACCAGGTTCCTCTACGAGTGAATACGGCGCATTGAAGATGACATGTAAATTCCGATTGCGTCAGTAATTTATTTGGCCCTATTTGTATGTGTATCTAATGGCTGGTTAAGCACTGTAGGGAGAAGTTGAACTGTTTTTGTCTCGTTCCAGTGATTGGCACACCTGGGTGATGGCGTCGGATATTTTTTAGTAATTTAGCACACGCCATATGCGTTATATGCGTTAGCATGTTCGATGTATTTCCAGTCACATACCCCACAACCAGTGACGTGCAGTGATGTCAGTAAGAGACATCACATGCACCGAACCGTGACGCCCATACCGCACGGTTCGGTACGAATACATGTACCGTTCCACCCCTAGTGTGTTGTGTTCCTGCTCAGAAGTGCCGAGTGAAACACTGTGATACTTAACTGCGTAGTGATGCCGTGCCCTTGCTAGAGCTATGGAGAAGTGGACTATCTGTCTGCTACTGTGTGTCAGAACATCTTTAGGGCGTCCCTGAAATCAGTGCTCTGTGTGCTGGTCCGTTTTACTTCTGCCTGCACAGTGATTAGAATATCATGGCTAAACCTTTGCTGACTTAGAGAGATGTTTGGACCGAAGGACAGGAACAGAGAGGTGGATACAGAGAGATGTGAACATGAGAGAGGACTGCTGATGGGGGGGCTGTTATTAAGCCAGGCAGAGAGGTAGACAGACAGGCAGAAAGGTAGACAGACAAGCAGCGATGGAGGGATGTCAGTGTTGGTACATTTTGCTTTTGATATGCTGACACCCATTAACCGTTAACTAGATAATGGTAAATAAATAAAAAAATGCTTTTTATTAAGGGCTGTCTTTAGACTTGGTGAAATAGTAATGTTTTGTACATGCCTTTTTATATTGTCTGTTGCCTTTGCTGAAGTTTATTGCCACACTTTTCTTGCTGGCTTGGCTGCCCTGGCTAGATTGACCACGAGGTCATCGTCCTTATCCTCAAAGTGTTTTCCAATGCCTTTAGTCAACTCTGTCCTAGAGAGATACCAAACTAGCTCTTTCAATCATTCTGCACACCAACTGGGCGATGGTCTCAGACTGGCACAAATAACACTTTCTCTCCTCGGTTAGCAGCGGCGCAATCTTCAGTTGGCTGCGAGCCATCCTCTGGCATGGTAGCTGGGGGGCTTGTTCTTAACGTGTTTTAGCACAGTGCTAGTACTGCTACTAACCTGAAGAGTGGCAACACACAGTTTACATTTGTCTTTTTTAAGTAGACCAATAGGCAAGGAAGTAGGTAGACAGACAAGCAGGTCTGTAGGTAGACAGACAGGCAGGTCTGTAGATACACAGACAGGGCTGTGTGGAGGTAGACAGACAGGCAGGTTTATAGATAAGTAGACAGACAGGCAGGGTAGGTAGGTAGACAGACAGACAGAGGCAGGCTGGGAGGTGGACAGGGAGGTAGGGGTGTAGGTCGGTATCATGGCATTCTAACGGCCTGTCATTCACTATTCTATCTGCACAGGAGGAATAGGTGAGAAGAGCTAGACTGACATCTCCATGGTGATAGAGCTGCTGCACTGGAGAAAGGCAGGTTCGACCTTCATACTATAGATAATTGGCCATTGTGTGGGATAGCTGGCCGATTGAGTAAGAGTAGACTCTGTTAGAAGTGGTTATCTGTGTATCTGGTGCTGCGATATATGACATTCACCCACATTTTAGTCGATCACGCTGCCTCTATCATCTTGTCTCCTTCTTTGTCGAAAGAGGAGGCGGGACTCAGGCAGCGTCTCCGCACACACAGAGCGGAAACCGACAGATGAAGAGAAGGCGTGAACCCACTGTGTTATGAAGTGTACTGTTTCGTGACATCTACAGCCAGTTAGGAAGAATAAGTCCAAATGGACTTGGTTTCAAAGCCGCAATCTTCAGCTCCGGTGTGGGAACATTTTGGCTTTAAGCCGAATGAGAGAGGAGAGCCAATTAACTTGAACGAGTCGGTATGTCAACTTTGTTTAAAAACAGTGGCAACGAAAAGAGGCAACACAACTAACCTTCAATCTCAACTAAAACACAACCATCCCATCCAGTTTTTTAACCTGAGAACAAGAACTGCAGCTGGAGCTGGAATGGGGTCTTCCAGACAGTTATCTGTTTCAGATGCCTTTTCTCAACAGTGCAAATATAAACGTGATAGCGCGAAATGGCGCACACTCACAGATAACGTAACTCGCTATATAGTGTAGTGGAGTGTCGAAAAACCAGCATTTAAAAATATGCTGCAAACTACATCTCCCAAACTGCCATTCCATCCTTGTACAATAAAGTAAAAGAGAGTCCAGATACATACCCCAGCCCTGTCATTATGTAATCAGTGGCATAAAATGGTCTGAAAATTACAATAATATCGTTTATCGCAATAAATTTTGCTGCGATATATCACACAACAAAAATTACTTATCGTGACAGCCCTACCCACTATCTGCTTTCCCAGCGTGTGTGTGTGGTAGACAGCATTAGGTGTGGAGCCACCGTGTGTGTGTGTCAGTCGGTCAATCATAGGCTGTTTTATCAAACTGAAGAACGCTAAGAACATACTTGCTTACTTGAGAAGAACGTTCTTGCCCAAGCGTCTTGCAAGACCGCGAGGACAGAGAACGATTTGAGATGCGTGTGTTTTTGCAATGCCTTCTGGGAAATCAGATGCGTTCCTCAAAAAAAGGGGCGGACCAAGAACATTTCCGGGTATTTTTGGTGTTCTTGGTGACTTGTGTTCTTTGGATTGGAACCGTACTTGGGCAATGTAAGATGACGTCAAACGAGTTCGCAAGAACTCAAGAACGTAAAAAAATGTGTATTGATAAACAGCCATAAACAAGGCTGACACACACACACACACTGAGTGCTGGTGTAGTCCTCACGCATGTCTGCAGCCAGCGTGACATTTAGACGGTCTTTAATGTTTAAATGGAGCCATTATTAAATGGCAATCTCATTTTCACTGTTATTTCCAGCCCATAATAACAGTATCAGCAGGCAGAGACTGTGTGTGTGAGGAGGGCAATTCCTCCTGCTATGGTCCTATGTCCACCTGTTTCAGGACACCTCGTAGCATCTTGATGAGCAGCATCATGCAGGAAACACTGACATGCTCCTTCACAGCATACTCATCACATGTAGCCTCTATATGTCCCCAAAGCCTCTATATCTCCTTGTATCCTGCTCCGTAGCCAGTTATTATGCAGTGTGTCCAGGAGGGAGCACACACGCACTCGCCCATCTGAAGCACACGATTTAGATTAGGCCCGGCTGCAGCAGCAGCGTTTGAATGTCTTGGTTTTCGCAGTCCGCAGAGCCGTTTCCTTGACAACAGCAGAAGGCTGGCTGTTTGGAGAGTGTGAGAGCTGAGCTGTACAAACAAGAGCTGCTGCTAACTGTGTCACGACTGCTGCCTGCCTCCTCTCTCCACCATCTTTCCCCTCTTCTCACTCTCGTTCTCTGTCCCCTCTCTCTCTTTCTCTCGCATTTAATGCCACCCCTTTTATTTCACACGTTTGTCCTTCCACCAGCACCCTCCCCTCCTCACCATCTGGCGGCCTCAGCCTCTCGGCTTCCTTTCACAGGGGTCCCCCCTCTCTCTCTCTCTCCTCCCCCTCCCCTCTTTCACCCTGTCCTCCGCTGTCCATTCCACCCCCTCCTCTCCCTTTATCAATGTTTTTTCAATGCCCGTCCTCGCCTGTTCCGTTGGACCGATAATCCACTCACCCATGCAGTGTTTCCCCTACCATTATGTTAGGAGGGCATTTTTTTATATTGCGCCAGATCACAAAATAAGTCATTTAAGGTTACCTTTCCTATAAAACAGGTCCATAGCTTGCTCTTTTATTAAACAAAGCTGTAAACCTAGGGGAAACACTGCCATGTGTGTGTGACCTGTCCTCCGTTGCTTGTGGTGCAGGTGTAGAGGCTTGCTGTGGTCCCACCCTGCAGAAGGTTGGCAGCAGCTAGATCAATAATGTAGATGTTGTTGAGGAGTCTGTGTGTGCTCACATACACCATCCTCCCTCTCTCTGTGTCTCTCGCGTACACACGCCCTCCCCCCCTGCCCTCCCCCCCTGCCCTCCCCCTCCCTCCTTAGAGAAGCCAGTTTCAAGTTCCTCTCCAGAGAGCCAGCCAAGAGTAGGTTGGAGGGGGGCAGCTTAGAGACAGCACAGGATGGCTGCATCTTGTCATTAGGCCCAGTCGGATATGACAACCAGGCGCTCCAGTGGTGGGCTTAATGATGCTGCTGGAGAGGGACACCGCGCTACAGCCGTCTGTCTGTCCTGTCCTTCTGCTCTGCTGTTGGCTAGAGTAGGTCAGCGTTGTTTACTTGTTCTTTCAGGACTGGGCCGGTCGGTCTGTCTTAGCTGCAGTCGGCGAGTGGTGTTGTTACCTAATGCCTGTCCTGTGTGTTCAAGCCTGCCCTGCCTATCTGCTTGGCCCTGCTCCCTGTTCTCCTCTGTGGTCTGCAAGGCCAGCATTCACACAGAAAGGTCGCTGCCCGTGTCCCGCCCGCCGGCTCTGATCTGTCCTGTGATAGGCTGACCCGAGCAACATTGACAGGTGCTCTGTACACCTGGGAGAGACGTGTGTGTGTGTGCAGGGTGTATGGGATCTCTGCCCCTTCATTCTGAGAAGCAGAGAGGCCTAGTTGGGAACGTGGAGGTTGTTGGTGTAAGCTGATCCCCTGGGGAGCGGGAAGGGGGTGGCTGCAGGGGCACAAGCTGGAACCCAGTATGGGGAGAGTGTGGGGAGAAGACAAACATAAATGGTGCGGAGATACAGATCTAGAGAAAGAGAGGGAAATATCAAATGAAATAGATAAAGAGGAAGGGGGTGGAGGGGTTGGAAAGAGAAGAGGGCAGAATGTAAAGGGGGGGAAAGAAAAGCTGGATGTGCCCTGAGGGCAGCATTAGAGCCCCCCGTCTCTCCCTTAATCCCTGCCTACCCGGTGGCCCACATAAGGCAGCCCACTCACACTAAGCCATGGGCCAGGCTGGCCTGAAACAACACAAGCACACATCCTAAACCTGCAGCCCAGCTCCCACTCAGAAGCCCTGGCTCTCCCTGGCCTGAACCTCCCCAGCCTGGCTCTCTGGCTGCCTTGCTGGCCTCTTAGCTCCACAGCTGCTCAGAGAGGGGGCTGGTGGGCTCTACTGAGGCTCTAGCAGGGCTTTGGAGGCTTGTTGTGTTCTCTCCTCTTATTTCCCAAGGCCTGTTGATGTTGAAGTCCTCTCCATTGGAACAAAGGCCTGCTCCAACTCATGAAGATGCGGCGAAGCTTGAATGTTGCAGCTCTGGGCCAGTGAGTCAATGCTGCTCCTTTGTCCTGTCCTGGCTGACTGGATCTGGTTCCTGTCAAGCAGGGGGGGAGGGGAGGAACAGGCCAGGGCAGGGGTTGACCTCTCCCCTCTGACCTCTTCATGTTTGCTCTAAGCTCCTTTGTGTCGGGTCTGACTCAAATTTCTGCCCCTTTATCAACGTGGTCGGATCATATAGCCGACTCTGTCTTGTCTGAACTCTGCAGGGTTATGTGTAACACCAGTCACTCAAATGACATGGTGTGTGTGCGTGTTTGTGTGTGTGTGCCCCCCTAAGCCCAGCCTCTCTGTCTCACCTGAGAGTCAGACTGCTTTGGATCTGAGTTGCATTCATCAGCACTACTGTGTTGCCTTCCCAATCTCTGGTGATGCTGAGTCAAAACCTAATTAGCCACAATGCTGCCGTTACAAGTCGGTTTATGCAACCCAAACACACACGCAGACACACAAACACACTAGTGTTGCTTCGCACCATTCTTTTGTTATGTTCGTCTTACCAGCTTTGTCTGACAATGAATCTTGTCCAACCTGTCCCATAGAACAATGATGGACACAGCTAAAAGAGTATGAATGGGTATATTTGTTTACATTTAGTGCTTTGTGCTGGAGGGAGGGCATGTGAAAGTGAGTGTGTATGAAAGAGATAATGGTTTGGAGGAACTGAAGGACCTAGCCTCCAGGGCCGCTGTGGGCCGGATCCAGAGCTGTCTCAGCGCGACACCCTGATATCTGACCTACTAAAAGAACAAAGTTTACAGCCTCTCCCTCCGCTGCCCCCAGAGACCACTCCACCCTCTCTCCCCCAGGCTAGAGGCTGTTTCCAGGGCCGGGGGGAGCCCTGTCCGGCAGGGCTGGCTGTGTGGTCCTCCAGCCAGCACTGTGTCAGTGTCCTGGGAGTCTTCCTCCCCGGTATGTTCGGTCCACCAGGCCTGTGGGCGCTCCTCAGTAGATGAAGGGGCTAGTCATGTCACATCCTGCCCTGCAGTCTCTGCCAAAACTCTGTGTTGTGTAGTGTTGATCCTGCTCTGCTGAGACCATTTACATTTAGTCATTTAGCAGACGCTCTTATCCAGAGCGACTTACAGTAAGTACAGGGACATTCCCCCGAGGCAAGTAGGGTGAAGTGCCCAAGGACACAACATAATTTGGCATGGCTGGGAATCGAACTGGCAACCTTCAGATTACTGGCCCGACTCCCTAACCGCTCAGCCACCTGACTCCCTAGACCAGAATGGACTTCCTGGTTGGTCTGTCCTAATGTTTGCAAACAGACAGTTGAAAAGGGCTGTCTGGTTGACTGTGCTGGTCATCCAGGGTGTGTTGTGTTTTGATGATGTACTCAATCATTGTCCTCCAGTGTGCCTTTTAGCTAAAGCTGCCTAGCAGCTGTTAGCATACCTCAGAATTATCCTGGCTCCTTTACTGAGGTCTAACGGGAATGAGTTTGGTAGACCCCTCTATGAAGAACTGTATACATTAGGGGTGTAACAGGGAGTCAGGTGGCTGAGCGGTTAGGGAATCGGTCTAGTAATCCGAAGGTTGCCGGTTTGATTCACCGCCAGGCCAATGGCGTTGTGTCCTCGGGCAAGGCACTTCACCCTACTTGCCTCGGGGGAATGTCCCAGTACTTACTGTAAGTCGCTCTGGATAAGAGCGTCTGCTAAATGACTAAATATAAATATAACAATAAATCTTCGAACAATATATTGCAATACAAATTTTTTACAATATGTATCGTAGAGTTATGGCAATATTTTTACAATATGACGTCCGTTTGATCCTATTGGTTGAGCTACCAGTACGCAACCTACTCTGCACCTGCGTCATGCGTGCATTCACAGAAATCGCTTGAACTGAGTGAACTAAATTGTATGTACAACAAAGAAAATTATTGCAAATGTTTAATGTTTTGGAAAATATCTGTTAATTGAACTTTACATAAAAAATGTTGTTCAAAATATCGTGATGCGTATTGTATCGTACACCCAGTATTGTGATACGTATCGTATCGTGAGCTGAGTGTATCGTTACACCCCTAGTGTACATCCTTCAGGCACAGAAACCAGAGGAGGGCTTGTGTAGCTTGAGAGAGCGAACGAAGCCTGAGTTGGCCTTCTCTGGTTCTCAGTTGTCCTTTTAAGGTCAGCAGTGTAGCAGTGGGATGTTTACACCAGGAGGGAGGAAGCCCTCAACACTCAGCTCCACTCATTAATGAAGGCGAATGGTGAACTTCCATTGGTCAGCTTGTTAAGGTTGTTGAATCATTTTGAACAGTTTAACCCTTGTGTTATCTTTGGGTCATTCTGACCCATCAGTCATTGTGACCCACCGTCGGATTGCGACAACTTTACCGCATACAAAAACAAAGCGAAGCATTTTCTTTTAACCGTCGGGCTGTGTCAGGCCCCTCACATCGCGAAGGTTAAAATAAAATGCTTTTTATTTGCTTTTGTATTGGGTAAAGTTGTCGCAACACAATGTTTAACCCTGTCGCAACAAAACCTTTAACCCTTGTGCTGCCTTCGGGTCACATGACCCAAAGGCAACACAAGGGTTTGGCCTATATCTGTGGGATATAAAGGTGGAAGGCAATTCCTGTGCATAGCTTATTTGAACGAAGCCCTACAGTGATCTCTTCTGGTGTACATGGTCTTCTGACCAACCAGAAGCTGACCCTGTGCGTGTTTTCGAGGGTCCATCCTTGCTTAGTGTACGGACAGTTTAACGTGTGGTTGGGGGATTTTGTCTGTGTCTCCGTCCCACCCTCTCTCTGTCCCACACTGTTTCTTCTAAAGATCAGTCCATGGACTCTGTCCTGTGCCTCCTAAACCTGTAACCCCCCCCCCACTCACCCACACACACACACCACAACATCAACGCAGTCCCCGCGTCTGCCCACCAGCCTGGATTCCAGTAGAAATACACCAGTGGTTATGTGCAGGCCCATGACTTCTGCCTGCCTGCCTGCCTGTCCTTCTTTTGTACCCATGTCCTGACACCCAGCAGGCTGGATGGGAAGGCCACCAGTGCCCCTGTCTGTAACATAGTGGTCAGTGTGTGTCACAATAGCCACAGTGGTCAGTTTGTGTGTGCATGTGTTAGGGATCCAGTGTTATGGAACAAATGACAGACATGCAGGAATGTGACCGTGGGTTGGACAGCTATAGGCCAGTGGAAAGCCCCTCTGACTACCCCCCAAATCCTGATAAGCCCTTCCCCTTAGACTCGGGGACGGGGTAGGGACAGGGACAGGGAGGCCTGCGAAAGGGGACGTACAGTTAGGTCCATAAATATTTGGACATTGACACAATTTTCATCATTTTGGCTCTGTATACCACCACAATGGATTTGAAATTAAACAATCAAGATGTGCTTTAAGTGCAGACTTTCAGCTTTAATTTCAGGGTATTTACATCCAAATCAGGTGAACGGTGTAGGAATTACAATACATTTTATATGTGCCCCCCCCCCCCCCCCCCTTTTTAAGGGACCAAAAGTAATTGGCGTTTGTGTGGTGGGGGGTGAGGGAGGGGAGGAGCCCTGGCTGCCATCCTGCTAGCAGAGAGAACATGGCTGCATGCTCTCTGTATGGACCTGGACCTGGCCACACCTGGCCTAGAACAGAAACAGAACCTGAAGTAGAAACACAACCTCAAACAGAAACACAACCTCAAACAGAAACACAACCTCAAACAGAAACACAACCTCAAACAGGAACACGTTCTTCCTTTCCTCCACTCTCCATTCCATCCTCCCCCCCATCCCTCTCCGCCTCCCTCCTTTAAGCCAGGCTTCAGTCGTGTGAAACACCAGTGTAAAGTTCGCTAACCCCTGCATGTCTCTTCTGTTTTTGCAGGACCTGGTGGACAGTGCTGCAGCAGCCCTGGTTGCTTCTCCAGCTGGATTTTAACCTAACCTGTCCGTCCCTCCTTACACAGCCATGGAATCGGTAGGTTCTCCTCTCAGCACCCCTGCCCCCTTTCTTGAGCGAGCCAATACTGCTGAGCCGAACAGAGACTCAGCCCCTACTGTTAACAACCTCATAGAGAACGAGTGGATCTGTGCATTGTTGGCTGTGTGTGTGTGTCATGGTAGGGTAGGGCAGAGCAGAGCAAACGGTGACATGAGCTAAGCTAGTACCAACAGGCAGCTGTAAAGCCCTGTTTGCAAGGCTGGAATGCGTGCAGAGCAGGGCTTAAAGCATGCCCAGGCTCGGCCTTTGTTTAAGGCTTTCTGTGTTTCGGCTACGGAGGCCTTTTGTAGATATAGGTAGGCTATGTAGTGTCTGCACAGTTTGTTGCGTGGTATGGGTCTTTCTGTGTGTGTAAAGAGTGTAAAACTTGCATGTTTGGTGAGAATGTGTCCCTGGGATGGAAAAGTGGGTCACAGTGTGTAGCCCTCTTCTTTTCCCATTCTGTCTCCCCTCCTCCTCCTCACCTCTCCTTAGCAACAGGAGTTGCTGATGTACACCTGTGCATTCCAACCATATCTGCTTATTTTGGAGAGCGAGGAAACTTTTCACAAGACTGTATTTCGTGTGTGTGTATATGTGTGTTTTCCCCCCTCGTGATGCCAGTCACATGGTTTCCAGGCACCAAGCTCAGCTAATCAGAATCAGATTTTATTTTTAACCGCTCGTCTAAATCCTCCATTTCATCCAGAGTTAGCAGAAAATCTTCTATATGCCTGGTTTACTTTTCTCTTTTTTGCTTTCATTCATTCTTTCTTTCTCCCTCTCTCTCCCAGCTATTTCTCCCTACCAGCCTTGTTCTTTATCTTCTTGGGTTTATGCAGTATTGTTGTGCTGGCTGGCTGTCGAGGGCTGGGGCTGTGTCCGGCAGAGATGTTGTGTTGGACGGAGCCACAGATGAAAGACTCTCTCTGACCTGCTTCTCTGCTCATTACCAGCATGGTTCTCTCTCTCTCTCTCTCTCTCCCCCCCCCCTTTCTCTCTTCCCCCTGTCTTTTCCTCTCCCCCTTTTGGAAGCCGGGTATTCCTCTGTGGTATTAGTCTACAGTGCTCCGAACAGGCAAGTGGGTCCTGCCAGTCATGTTACATAACTCCCCCATGCTAGTTAGCCTAGCCGGAGACAACTATAGGAGCTTTGTTCCCCTGAACCCCCCCGCCCCCCTCCCTGTCCCTCCCCCCTCTGGCAAGCCACATGCTAACGCTCGGTTGAAAGACTCTGTGTGCTGTGAACAGGCATGGCTCTGTGGTGGGACAGGGGAGCAGAGAAACTCCACCATTACCCTGCAAAATGGCAGGGCACTCCCGTCCTGTCTAACAGCAGCTGTGGAATGTGAACTCTGCAGTATGGGAAGGAAGGAGGAGGAAAGAGATAGAGAGTTAGGGAGCAGAGCTGTTATTGTGCCATCTAGTTACTATATGGATAGACACTGGGTAGACTGCACGACTCATGTAATGACATGTTTCACTTGATGATTTGATATTTTGAAGTGACGTCCCAGAATAAACACACACACACACACACAGACCATTGCAGCAGGGAGAGCCAAGGTTGTATGTGGGCCTGTTGTGCCATTGAAGCAGTGTTCGGAAATGTGCTGGATCCTGCCAGTGCCTGTGGCTTAGGAGACTGGCAGGTAGGTGTGAGAGCAGGCAGGAGGAGCAGCCCTGCTGCTACTCTGAAGAGCAGAGACAACCAGGCCTGGCTCCAAGGCTCTGCTTACTGCTAGGAAAGAGATGGAGGGAGAGAGAGAATGGAAAAACAGGGGAGATCATTGAATACAGTGAGAGCTGGAGTGGAGGACAGAAGTGTCTGGTTTTTAATGAAGCGATGCTCTGCTGCCTGCTGAAGAATAGGCTGCTGCTGTCTACCAGAGGAAGATGAGGTGGTCAGGGTCTACTCCCTCACACACACACACGCTACATTTACATTTAGTCATTTAGCAGACGCTCTTATCCAGAGCGACTTACAGTAAGTACAGGGACATTCTCCCCAAGGCAAGTAGGGTAAAGTGCCTTGCCCAAGGACACAACGTCATTTTGCACGGCCGGGAATCGAGCCGGCAACCTTCTGATTAATAGCCCGACTCCCTAACCGCTCAGCCATCTGAGTGGATTGGGCCATGATGGTGGACAGTGGGGATGGCTGAAACGGCCTAAAAATAAAACCTCCGATTTTTCCCGAGCAATATCAATTTACAGATGAATTTCCCTGTGTGGATTAATAAAGTGGCAACCTAACTACACCTAAAATGTTGTATATACAGATAAAAGATGCCTTGTGCAAAGAATGATTGGACCCCTGAAGAAAAAAAGGTTTTGTAATGCTAAATAACTAAATCAGAAATAAGGTGCTTGTAATTATTTTTATTTTTTTGCAAGGAACACTAGTCAGTCTACTGCTGCCTCTGTATGATTGAAGCCTTTTGTATGAAGAGATTTGAACAAAAATGCTGTAACCAGCTAGATCCATCAGAGCCATCACCATGCCTTCGTCCATTTATTGTAAGACAAACAATGCAAACAAGGATGCTAAGCTAAAGAACAAAAAAGCTAGCTGCACGTAGCTTCCAACTTTGTCAACACCCATTTAGAGTGTTGAACTGATACCAGTACAGAGTTGTAGAGCATAGAATCCATGCCCCGCTGCATATGTGAATGTCCGTGCTTCCCATGAACTACAGGAGCTCAGGGAAGCAGTGGAGGTTCCAACCAAGTTGAGGTGAAAATACATTTTCATTTTTAAACATTGTCCTAAAAGGTATATTCAAATTAATTTATCAGAGAGCCCAGCTCTAGTGGACAGACAGTCTGTAAAAGGTGGCAGGTGGGTGTGTTTGTGTGTCTGTGGTAATATTTGCTTATGTCTTTTAGAATAGGGTGTGCTGTAAACTTGTTTTAGCTGTCCATTTTCTAAGCCAAGTTCCCACCCAAGGGCCGGGTCCCCAGCCCTCTGGCCTCCACATCTGATCAGATGTGGAGGCCAACATTATAGCTGCAGCAGAGGAACACACAGAACAACACCAGAGGCTGAACGAGAGTGAGAGAACCATCTAGCAAAAGAAGATGTGTATATGTCGAGTAGAAAGAGAGAAGAGGCCTTCGAAAAACAACAGCTATTCTCCTTGCTGTCCCCTTCCTCCTTCCCTCGATGACACTGTGGTTTTCCCCTGGCTGCTGCCAGATCTCTTTCTTTCTCTTTTTCACCCTCTCACTTTCCCTCTCTCTCTCTGCTAGTCTCTCAGGATCATGATGACTGGGCTGTTTGTGTGAAGCTGGAGATTAGAGAGCTAATGTTGTGTGTAGACACACACTTGCTCACAAATACACAAAGACAGAAAGACAGACAGTTACTCTTTCACCCACAAACTAGGTTGAACTCACACACAATAGAACACCTCGGCAGGCCTCATTAGGTCCATGTTTGGGCAGAGCTTCAGTCTCTCTCCCTCTGTTGGACATGGACTGGTGCTCGCTGCTAGACTGGCTTTATGGGAGACCCAGATAGGGCTAACCTTTGCCCTGCCAGTCAGAAGAGCTTCTGGGTTATCATGCCCAGGGTGGTTATCTGTAGACGGGCCTGTCCTAGACAGCTGGGGTGTTCTTCAAAGTGACTTGAGAGCAGCTTTTATGCCCCGCTAGGCTATTCTGGAATCAACGGCTGCAGTAATGTCCGTCTTTCTGATTTCTCTCCTTCCATCCTGACCGTAATTTCGATTCTGCCTGGCTTTGTGCACGTACAGTTAGGTCCATAAATATTTGGACATTGACGCAATTTTCATCATTTTGGAATGAAACAATCAAGATGTGCTTTAAGTGCAGACTTTCAGCTTTAATTTCAGGGTATTTACATCCAAATCAGGTGAACGGTGTAGGAATTACAACACATTTTATATGTGCCCCCCCCCCCTTTTTAAGGGACCAAAAATAATTGGACAAACTAACATAATCATAAATCTAATTGTCACTTTTAATACTTGGTTGCAAATCCTTTGCAGTCAATGACAGCCTGAAGTCTGGAACCCATAGACATCACCAGACGCTGGGTTTCGTCCCTGGTGATGCTCTGCCAGGCCTCTACTGCAACTGTCTTCAGTTCCTGCTTGTTCTTGGGGCATTTTCCCTTCAGTTTTGTCTTTAGCAAGGGAAATGCATGCTCAATTGGATTTAGGTCAGGTGATTGACTTGGCCATTGCAGAACATTCCACTTCTTTGCCTTAAAAAACTCTTTGGTTGCTTTCGCAGTATGCTTCGGGTCATTGTCCATCTGCACTGTGAAGCGCCGTCCTATGAGTTCTGAAGCATTTGGCTGAATCTGAGCAGATAATATTGCCAGAAACACTTCAGAATTCATCCTACTGCTTTTGTCAGCAGTCACATCATCGATAAATACAAGGGAACCAGTTCCATTGGCAGCCATACATGCCCACGCCATAACACTACCTCCACCATGCTTCACTGATGAGGTGGTATGCTTTGGATCATGAGCAGTTCCTTCCCTTCTCCATACTCTTCTCTTCCCATCATTCTGTTACAAGTTGATCTTGGTCTCATCTGTCCATAGGATGTTGTTTCAGAACTGTACAGGCTCTTTTAGATGTTTTTTGGCAAACTCTAATCTGGTCTTCCTGTTTTTGAGACTCACCAATGGTTTACATCTTGTGGTGAACCCTCTGTATTTACTCTGGTGAAGTCTTCTCTTAATTTTTGACTTTGACACAGATACGCCTACCTCCTGGAGAGTGTTCTTGATCTGGCCAACTGTTGTGAAGGGGATTTTCTTCACCAGGGAAAGAATTCTTCTGTCATCCACCACAGTTGTTTTCCGTGGTCTTCCGGGTCTTTTGGTGTTGCTGAGCTCACCAGTGCGTTTTTTCTTTTTAAGAATGTACCAAACAGTTGATTGAGCCACACCTAATGTTTTTGCTATCTCTCTGATAGGTTTGTTTTGATTTTTCAGCCTAACGATGGCTTGCTTCACTGATGGTGACAGCTCTTTGGACTTCATATTGAGAGTTGACAGCAACCGATTCCAAACACAAATACCATACTTGAAATGAACTCTAGACCTTTTATCTGCTCCTTGTCAATGAAATAACGAACTCCCATGAGGGAATAACATACACCTGGCCATGGAACAGCTGAGCAGCCAATTGTCCAATTACTTTTGGTCCCTTAAAAAGGGGGGGGCCACATATAAAATGTATTGTAATTCCTACACCGTTTACCGGATGTAAATACCCTGAAATTAAAGCTGAAAGTCTGCACTTAAAGCACATCTTGATTGTTTCATTTCAAATCCATTGTGGTGGTATACAGAGCCAAAATGATGAAAATTGTGTCAATGTCCAAATATTTATGGACCTAACTGTACATGGATTAATGCCCCCCCCCCCTGCAAACACACACATACACTTTTTTGCAGTCTTGTAGTAGCTATCCATGATTCCCTATCTTTCCCCTGCCTCGCCTCTGGCTGTCCCCTTTCCTAGCCCCAGCCAGCCACAGAGATGTGACCTTGGTTTTAAGTAGCCCTGATCACACTCTTCTCTCTCCCTCCTGTCTCTGTGCTCTGCTCTCTGCCCTCTCTGCTAGTAAGCCTACACCACTCCTGGGATGGTGTGACCTTGTTCTTCACCACTTGGTATGTCTGCATGCCACTCTACCCCCACTGTCTTTCTCTCTGAAACACACACACACCGTTAGGCTAACCAGTTTGTTGTTACTTCTGATGATGCACTAGGCAATAGGGCCTGGTCTGCTGCTGGAGGTGCAAATGTAGCAATATCCTTCCCCAAGCTCTCTGCTCGAACACAGGGTAATGACTTGTCACTATCCAGCCTTGCAGGTCCACCCAGCAACTTGTTAGCTCAGCCCAGCAAAAGCTCTCATGGAATCCCTCAGATTTGGAGTGCCTCTGATCTATATTGAGATTGACAGACATCAATGTTTGCATAATTAATTAATTGGTAGCTTGCTGTTTGTTTCTTTTTCTGTGTGTGCCTGTGTGTGTGCACCTTTCCCTGTATTTGCTTGGGTGAAAAGCGTATGGTATTTATGGCTTGAGGCGGAGTGGGCACGAACACACACACACAGGCAGGGATTGGCAGGTCTGGACTTCTCCACATCCAGGTGTTCCTCAATAAGTGGGCACACAGAGACAGCGGAGCGTTTGTATGTCTGTGTGTGCACATGTATTCATGTAAAAGGCAGATTGCTCTGCCTCTAAACGTATGGGTGTGTGTGCCCCCTCTGTTTCAGGCTGATTCCTTTCAGCTGTCCAACTGGCTGGAACCGAGGCTAGGCCCAGGCTTGTATAACGAGCACAACTTGGTTTTGAAATAGCCGCTGTATCCTCACGTTGTCTCCGATCTCTTTCTCTCTCTCTCCTCTCTTTCTTGCCATTTCTTTCTCCTCTCCTTTCCCTCTCATCCCATTCTCAGCCTGCTAGAACAGCTGATCGTCAAGGCAGACAGCTCCATGGTTGTTAGCCTGCTGCGGCTAGGTTGACTTGTATCAACGGCCTTTAGAAATCAGAAAGAAATATGGTTGTCATTCATTTTTCATGAAATTTAATTCACTGCCAATTTCGCTGTGAACCTGGCGCCTTTGTTTTCTGGCCCACGTTTGAACCTGCCCTTGTTTATTGGGTCACCCTTATTGTTGAACCCTTAGTGTGCAAATTGTGACGCCACGGTGAGTGTGTTCGCCTGTGCTCTCTGACAGAGCGAGGCCCGAGCCAGAATCCAACCAGGAGAACAGACGAGGTAGCAGATGGGTCTGCCTGGACTTAACCCTCCTGCCCAGTTTGTCTGGGGCCAGACACAGGAAGGCCATTGTCTTTGCGACTACTCTAGGCCAAGCCCTGACAGTCAGCCTGCCTCTCAAAATCATTTTAGGTGAAAGGGATTGTATGGAGGAGAAGTGTTGTTGAACTGGACCGTGTTCAGGTCAGTGTGGACCGTGTTCAGGCCAGTGTGTACTAGTGTTGTCACGGTACCAACATTTCAGTTGTCGTTACCAATACCTTTGAAATTTCAGTCAAGTAGTTTGTGCGATAGACTAATGCGTTCTGCAGAGAAGGGTGACTGGCATTGGTCACGGTTTGGAATGGAAGGGAGAAAAGAGAGGACAATGGCGGATATCGCTATAAAAAAATTAAAAGCCTTTCGTTTGCCCCAGTATTGCATTTGCAGTATGCTGCAGACCATAAAAGACATGAACGTTAATTTTTGCAAATTGTTTTATAATGATCGATGTTCTCATTGTCATCTGCCTCACACCCAAAGTATTTCCATACGTGGCTCTTCCACTTTTCTTGTTGACGACTTCAACCTGTGGAGACCCTACAGCATTAACTACTTGTCCAGTGTTGCCATTTTATGACAAATCTAGCGACTATTAGCCACTAGTGACTTCTGGTGAAATGTATTTTACACTATGCGTTATTTCCGAAATTCTGATATCCTATAGTTTTGTTTGTTTGAGTACCGACTTGGTACCGGAGTACAGGGTTTTGTGACAACACTAGTGTGTACTGTGTTCAGACGAGGTCAGCATGGAGGGTGTTCAGGCCAGTGTAACCAGCATGTTTAGCATTTAGCTCCTCATGCAGATCTGGCCCCTGGGGTGCAGCTCCAATGTTAATAGCTAATCAATGGCTGCTGAGTAAACTTTCTGAAACGTTCCCTTCCGAGCCCAGCGTTGTATAGTAGAGGAGGGGGTGTGTCTCTCTGTAGTCAATAGTAACTCTGTGGAAGGCTAATTGATGAGGAAGCAGGCTTGCTAGTGACCTGTGTGTGTGTAAGAAGCCGGGTTTATATTTAACTGTTTTAGTGACCGCGTTCATGCAGTAAGTAGCAGCTAGGGATGAATACTTATCTTAGCTCTTGATGACCAAGCTTGATTTACTACCTTTAGACAAGCAGAAAAACATTTCTCCATTAGGAAGGTTTCAGGTTTAACACTCCTGCCTCATTCAGGTTCTGAGGCTGGCTAATCCAGATATGATCTCATCCCCTTCCTCTTTCTTATCCTCTCGCTCCCTCCCCCCTTCCCCTCCTTTTGAAATGTTAGCCACAGTCTATAATGTCATCTGTCCCGACTTTGTAACAAAAACGGTTGCTGTGGCCCTGCCCCCTCCCTGGCCTATGAGGTGGCTGAATGGTCAGGGGAGTGGTTCATCAGGGCCAGGCCTCATTGTTAGCAGGGACAGACACAAAGCTGGGGGTCTATAGTCCGGGGGGTGGGGTTCGCCAGGCATTCCCTGGCCTGACCCCCTGGCTTATCTGAAAAGAGATCCAGGCCAGTTAGGCCAGGGTCACGCTGCCCTCAACTCTTCCCTACTCTGTTTTGGTCACTCGCTGGGTAAATGACTTTCCTTCTCCCGCTCTCCCCAATGCCCTTATGGTCAGCTCTGCTGACCTGTGGTGGAGCTCTCAGTGACAGCCGTACGCACTCCAGCCTCTCCTCGTCCTCCAGCTCTGCCTGCCTGAGAGGCCGGGCCTCAACTCACTTTCTGTGAGCCAGAGTTCTCTGACCAAGGACGTTTAGATGAGAAAATGCATGAGTGAGAGGAATGACTGGGGGTTAGGGGTGGGCGGTATACCGGTATGAACGCGAATACCGGTATGGCTTGGCCATGACATGGAGTTTGCCATATCATGGATATCACGATATATTAATAAATGTATTAAGTGTTTCTGTTTGGTATAAAATATAAGTCAAGTGATACAGCCTAGTGGGCTAGTTCAAATTTGTATCTTTTACTAAAAAAAACATTTAAGCATGGATGCTGCACGCATTGTGCCAGCCAATGAAAGTCAACAAACAAGCTAGCACAACTCCAGAGGAAGCAAACATTCATTGGAGTAAACTGCTTTTGTTGGCAAGTGTAAGCTAGCGTTAATGATGTCTGAAAATAACGCCAGTGGGGTTGATTTGCCGGACGAAGATGAATTGATATAAAAAAGGGGGCCTTTTCTGTCGTTTGGAAATGGTTTGGTTTCATGTTATCCGACATCAACCAACAAACAGTAGCCTACTCTGTAAGTTGTGTCGTTGAATTGTGCTAGCCAAATATGGAAACACTAGCAATCTTTTTCACCACCTGAAAGCCATGCATGTGTGCGAATAGGAACAATCTACCAGAACGCTTTTAACAAATCAAATGCCAGGTTGGTTAGAATTGTGAAATGTTTATTGTAGGCCAACAGAATCGAGTATTCAGCCATGTAATAATTGTTTATAGCTAACTCACTACAAATATTTAAGAGTTTTCTTGCGATCCCATAAATGTAGGCTACTGTTGAACGCTAAAGTCGCTCTTCCGTGGCAAAGCACTGCAAAAGTTGGAAAATTCTACTCATGCGTTACAGAGTTACCCAATCCAAATCCGTCCGATTGTGGTAGATTAGCCGCTGCGGTGCGGATTGCATTGTCATGACATTTTAAGAATAACTAATATATCGTGATATATACCGTTACAGTCAGTGCTTACGAATTATACCATGATAAACATTTTATCCAGTCCACTATCTGTGGGTTAGGGGGCTTTGTTGGTGGTAGTCCCCACCAGAAGGCTGTCTCTGAGGGCTGCATGCCAGGAACAGGACCAGGGCTAGGGGTGTGTTTGCTGGGCTGGACCTGCTCCACTGGGCCTCACAGCAACCTCTTGAACTACAAACAGCCGGAATAGCATAGCATTTGTGTGTGGTTGTATGTTTGTGGTTGTGTGTCTGAGATGTAGATACAGTTTTGTTGGAAGAAAGCATGATGATGATGATGATGGAGTCTAACAACTCAAAATGTTTGTGATTCTGGCAAACTTGGAAGTACTAGAGGCTCACGTCAGCAGTGCTCCGTATCTGTGGCTCTATTTGGTCCCCAACTTCCCTCTCAGCTGGTGTTATTTCTTCTGAAATGTCTGTTACCTCCCAGAGCACAGAGTTTACCCAGCTCCTCCTCTCCTCTGCTGTTTATCAGGAAAACACTAGCCACTCAGGAGTGACTCACCACCCTCTCTCTGGCTCACTCTGGATAGATTCAAGACCAAAATAGAACACACTAATTATCATATATTTCGTTTCACATTTGCGTTGCTCCCCCCCTTCTCTGTCAATTTCTATCTTTCTCTCTCCCTCTCTCTTTTCCTTTTTCTTGTGATGCTCTGTATTTGAAGGTGTGTGTGTGTGGCGAAGGTGCCGTGGACGAGCTAACCTCCGAGGCCAACCTCCAGTTTTGCTACCCTGCTCGATCCTCTGTTTTAAAGTTCCATTCAAGACTTCTGAAGTTGTTCATATTCCTACAGTTCTTTCTTTCTCTCTCTCTCTTCGTCCCTCCCTCCCCCCATCTCCTTCTCCCCCTCTCCCCTGGGTTGTGGTATTATCTCTGACTGCTAGAACTCCATTACCTACCCAGCAGCCCTCAGCCTTTAGTCTCAGCCCCAGCTAATACAATGTTCTATTAGATTGCATCAGCTAGATTTATAGCAAGACCCTCCCCCACCCCCATCTCTCTCTCCCCCCATCTCTCTCCCGTATTGTGATATGTGGCGAGCATTATAAGAAGGACTGTAGTTCACTGTCCTACACGGCTCCGGCTTAAATCAGGTGACTGGGCCTGGCGTTGCTTGTTGACGTCAGTGTCCCTCCTTCCTCCTCCTCTCTCTCGGCCCTAGTAGAAAGCTGTCTGAGGGCCAGTAGCTGCAGCTCTGTTCTCAGGGGACTGGAGACAGGCTCAGGGGAGTTCAGACTGAGGCCAGTCAGAGCGCTTGCACACACACACGCACACACACACACACACACACACACACACACACAGATAGTCCACTAACACTGCTGTGGTTCTCTATCCCCTGTGGGCTCCACCAGAGGGTTGTGCATGCATAAATAACACTGTTACGTCAAACTGCAGCATTCAGAGAAAGTAGTCGACCCTCCAGTACATTAAGACTTAGTATGACTGGATAGGACTCGACTGAATGTTGAAGATGCATGTCCCCATGGAGTTCATTGCACATGTATAGCTTCGCAGCAAAGTTCATAGCAGAGGTGTTGTACAGGATATGTTTACTTGATCAACATCCGGTTGTTGAGTTCCTCCATGGTTTTGTGTATTAAGAAACAATTTTAATACAATATAAAAAATGATGTTTATTGGATGTGTGTGTTAGCTTGTTGTAAGTGATGCTTTTGACTTGCTTTTGAAAGTAGTTCAACACAGGTAATCCCGTTTGTTTAATTGTTTTTTATGATGTATGCTATATAAAAAATGTATATGGTTAAAAGAACATGTTTACAAGAGCACAGATTATACATAGATCTAGCCTCTTAATTTTGCTCTGAAAGTGCACCAGATTCATGCGTTTAACTAATGTTAATGTAATACATTTTGTTCCGGGGGAGCATGCCCCCAGACCCCCCTAGAGGGTTGGGGGTTCGCCGTATCCTTCTCACCTTTTTCACCCCTGACTTGTTTGCATGCCTGTCTTTACATTGTGGTCGCACTACAAGCACAAAACTTACACTTGTTTCCCCCAGGAGTTTCTCAGGGGGGTGTGGTAGACCTAAATTTTGCCTCCCATTCATTTTCAATGGAAGGCCTCGCAAGGCAGTGTGAGATACCTATCAACGCAAACAGGTAGCCTAGCAAGAGAAGCAAACCCTATTATATGTGTTTATCAGGGCACTTATGGACGAGCAACGTCAGTATGTTGCCAGTGAAAACTAAACTACCGTATTTTACGGAAAATAAGCCGCATCGTGTATAAGCCGCACCCTCCCAGAATGAGCACTTTGTGTTTGTAAATCAGAGTATAAGCCGCACTGGAGTACAAGCCGCACTTTATAAGCAAACAATGTTACCGTTGCGTGGCCCAATGCTGACAAATGATCACTTGCACGTTCATGCTATGGCTGCGGACAGCTTGGATAGCGATCTAACTAGACAACATTCCCAATCAGGGTGAACACTCAAATTATTTAAACTATAGACCATAGCATTACACATATCAAAACAGAACGAAAACAGCAATAGAACTCCAAACAATGCTTATTTAACTAAGCTAATGCCCTTAACTTAGTAGCTTTTCAGCTTGCCGCAGGGCATTCTTGGTACCAAGAGCAATGCACGAGTATAGGCGATCTTACAGCATTGTGTAACACACTTCGGTTGTGTATAGTATGTCCAGAAATAAATCCAAGTCTCTCATTTAGTGGCAGAATCCATTGTTATGTCTACAAAATTATTTAGATATATTATAAGATTAGCTAGCTTGCAAATCCTGAGGATAGCCTACTGTAGCAGACCTTTCTATATGACAACGGACAAGGGTGTTTTGTCCCTCGGGAGTTGCCGTAGGCTTGATGCTGAAAACATTACGTGAAATCAGTGAGGGCTGTTCGAATGGCAATATCAAGAAGAGCAGTGGTAAAATACAAGTTATGAAAAGAGACCGCGTCCGTGTCTTATTGTCCATACTATCATATACAATTATATCTAAAACGAACTTACAAAGAGCTCGGTTAGACTACCAAAGTTGAATTAGTAATGTTGTTAGCGATGCTAGCGTTATTTTGCTAGCTAGCCTATAACATTTCACCTGGTTTGCAGCTGTTTGTTTAACTGAAATTATTATGAAATGTTATGATCTACTAGCCATTTGCCTACTTTAGCAAGTCACTGTATTTCCAAGCCCTGATAGTGTAACTGAGAAAACAGTAAATAATTCCTCTTTCAAGTAATAAGCCCGCGTTCAAGTGTTGAGCATAAAATTAGCTGCACGGCCAATAGAGATCTTGAGAGAAGCCACTTTTTTGTTCTAAAACCGGACTATAAGCCGCTTCGAAATATAAGCCGCACAAAGCACAAGAAAACTGTAAAATCGGAGTACAAGCCGCGGCTTATTTTCCGTAAAATACGGTAGCTAGCATAACACGGCTAGCACAGTATATGCACGGAAGTAAATGCTATTCCCAGAACCACACCACTCGCGATGACGAATAGGCGAATTCACGCAAATGTAGTCGCTGCCAGTGGATTTCGTCTACTCATCAACAGGCAATCAGTTGTAAATAACAAGGGCAATGTTGTGCAAACGTTCGTAAATGAATTTAACAGTTTTGAGGCGACAAGCAAGAAGCGAATTGCCTGTGTGAAAACAGCTTTATCTTGCACGTCCGTTTTATTTAAACATTTTTATATATAGGCTAATTATATATATTTTGTAATTCTTTTAGGGGGGCGGGAGGTCGTTTTGGCGGGGCGGGCCGCCCCTCCAAAACAATGGTAGGGGAAACAATGGTAAATATACATCCCAAACTTCAAAACACAAATTTCACATTTCATAAATGTGTTAACCCTGTTGTGCACTCTCCTTTCGTATGCCCCAGTTTAGGTATTGCATTTGCAGTATGCTGCAAACCATAAAGGACATGAACGGTGATGTTTGCAAATTGGTTTCTCATGATCGACGATGTTCTCATTGTCATATGCCTCACACCCAAGTATTTCCATACGTGGTTTTTCCGCTTATCTTGTCGACAACTTTTAGTGGAGACCCTACAGCATTAGCTGCATGTCCAGTGTTGCCAATTTAACTATTTAGATTTAGCAACTTTTTCCACTTTCCCTAGTGACAAAAATTGCATCCAGCGACTTTTCAGAGAGCCCTGGCTACTTCTGGAGAGATTCTTTTTGCCAACTATGCTTGTCAGCGTCCGACTCTGCATGGGTACTGGGTAGACCCGGTACTTGGTACTACCGTGGCTTCAGAAAGAATGTATTTTTTGTTTGAGTACCAACTTGGTACCAGAGTACCATTTCTTGTGACAACACAAATCATGAGTGTTGATCCATGTTGTCCTTGTGGCCAGAAAACACATGTCTCTCTGGGTGTTTCCAGCACTGTGTCCTGCTGTAAACTGGTGCAGCGTTGGCTCCTGCAGAGGTGTTTGACCTGCCACCGTGGCCTCACTTGCCAAGCCCCGCCCCTTAGAATGGAGGAGAGAGATGCTATTATAGAGCTTAATACAGTTCACTTATCTCCTTCTTTCTCTCTGTTTCCCTGTGTATTTCTATATGGCTCTAACCTCTTTACTGAAGCTCTGGTGTAGCATGTATTTATATCCCCCGCCCTGGCTCTTTGGAGATGCGTGGAGTTTGTGTGTTCAGTCGTTTGCATGTGCTACTGTGTTTTCATCTCTTTAGTAACAGGTTCAAGCTAGATCTTCCATGCTCCTATTTCCGCTCACTCTCTCTCTCGCTCCTCCCCCGCTTCAAGCTCCCCCAATGGGTTAACCCGGTGGCCGTTACCATAGCAACTGCCTGGTGGCCGGCCCCAGTAATAGAGCTTGCGCTGCTCGGTGTGGTACGTGACAAGGAATGAGATGCGGCGGATCTGCTGTTCCCCTGACCCGCAGTGACACACACACACACAGCGGCAGAACAGGCCTCTCCTGAGCCTTCGCAAGATAATCTAGTAAATCTTCCCAGTAGCATGCAGGCCCACCTGTTACAGCATTCTAGTCCCCCTCCCAATCACTACTAATGTATTACAGAGACAGGATATGGTATGTGTGGGTCCTGTCTCATTGGATTGAGGATGTGTGACATGTTCAGGCCCAGGCTGGTACTGGTGATCAGGCAGGATGTGGACTAGAGGATAGGGATAGGAGGTCGGTTCGGCAAGTGGTGGCGGTTTCTATGTGTTTTGGACTGGCTGGTGACGGGGACAGGGGGACGGGGGGGGGTAAAACCTGACCTCAGGTCCTTCCACAGAAGTAGCGTCTGCTCATTGGCCTGTTTACCTCCTCACAGCACAGACCTAACACGTAAGACTCAGACATAGAGAAAGGAAAAGGGAGAAAATGAGTGATTTAAGTGTTTGGTGTGATTATGAGCCTAGTGATGTTATGCAGAATCTCCCACTTCCTGCTCTGGCTTACGGGTACATTGGTGCATCACACACATTCGCCTCACAGGGTGTTATTCTGCACAGGGAGAATGTTTCAAATGCCAGTCATAGGCACATGCGCTCTTTCTCTCTATCATCTTTTCTAATGTATGTGCTCTCCTTCCCTCTCTTTCTTCCTACTTTCTCTTCTGTGTTTGTCTCCCTTGCTTTGCTCCTCTGTTCTCCTTGAGCAGGCATCGCAGAGTAATGTGTTGTTGCTATGCCCAAGCCGTGCTAGGCTTAACTGAGCCTGGTCTCTTCGTGTCTGTGAGATGGCATGGCGTATGACCCAACACGTGAGAGCTACTTCCACAAAGGGGAAGAGAGGGAGAGAGAGAGAACGGGAAAGGGAGGAAGAGAGGGGTGGATAAACAGAGGGGAGAGAAAGAGAGGTGTGAGTTTATGGAGAGGTCTGATTTACAGCTCGGCAATTCACACCATCCCCAGCAGTCCCCATCCTCCTCTCCATTGCTTTCTCAATGACCCCCCCCCCCCCTCCTTATCTCTCCTTTCAGCCCTGCCTGCCCCTATTTCTCTCCCCTCCTTCTTTCTTGCGAGCAGCACCCACCTCCCCCTGGCAAGCCATGAGAGATGAGCCATCTGAAGGGGAGGGGGGGTGGAGCCAGGCCTGGGCATTAACAGAGTAATGCCCAGGCCTGGCTGGGGGGGGGGGGGGTGGGGGGCTAAATATAGAGCTGCTTTGGAGCAGTGATGATGTCACAGGTCCAAGAAGAGAATAAAAGAGGAGGACTGCAGAGCTGTGAAGCCTGGCCAGCAAGGCAATTAAGAAGTAAGCCTTGGCCTGCTACTCTGAGACAGATACGCCATAAGACGCGTTGAAGGTGTTTATTGGTCGTCAGCTTGTACAGCTTGTATTGAAAGATAAGGTTTTTAGAAGCATTTTGTTTTTGTGGATTCTTCCAGTCGAACTGCTAATGAAACGGTACCTCACCAACACCCCCTCAGTCATCCCATAATAACTTAGCACACCCCTTTCTTCTCTGATCATCGCAGCTCTGACTACTAGCTGAGCGTGCCTTCCTGGACCTTGTATGCTTGTCTATGTCAGTAAGTATGTCCGCATATGTGTGAGTTTTGTGGCCCGGTCATGTTGTGCTTGCTTACAGGGACTTGACTTTGGAGTGATGCAAAACCAGACATGGTGCTGCTCCCTGTTCAAGGGCAAACATGGTAGAGGAGGAGGAGAAAGTTACCAGAGCTCCGGCACCTGTCGGCCAAAAGTCCCATCTTTCCCTCCTGGGGATCTGGGATCACGTGTGCATAGTCACAGCGTAACTGATTGCCATGTGTTTGAGTGTGTGTCTGTGTTATGGAGAGAGTGCTGTGTGGCAGAGAGTGAGAGGGGGGGGAAGAAACAAAACAAAACCCGGCATTACAGTCATGTGATAGGAGAGTGGGCTGTAGCCTGACGCCTTGCCCTAGTTTTGCACTCACAGGCCTGTTGGAACACACAGCCCAATGAAGACGGAATATTTTATGCAAGAATCCCTCTCAGTAAAGGCTCATGTGTTTCCAACCAAAGCTTCCGTCAGGACCGGTTGCTTTGAGGCCAGCTTTTAACAGGGATGCGGTTGCCACATTAGAGACCAGTTCTTCATATTGGACTTTGGGGGGGATGGAGTCTTACGTACAGAAGGTACTGGATCTCGTGCTGTATAAAGGGGACTGATGTGTGGTAAACATATACCATGTCAAATCTTGCTTCTCCCAATAGAGAGGGTGTAGGCTAGACTGTGTTTGTTTGTGGCAGTCATGTTACAAGGATAGAGTATGAATTTAATAAGGAGCTCTTGTTAGATTATTTTTGTAGGAGAATCCAATCTGGATTTTAGATCCAGATTGGATGTTTTAGATGGCTAGATGTTTACACAAGTGAGAGCCAAATGGAAATGAAGGAGAAGATACTCTTAACCACTCCTGTTGTGTTGGTAAATATAGCGTCTATAAAAGTATAAAGCTGTCCTTTATGACCAGTCTTTGTCTCTGTCTCTCTCTGTTTCTGGTTCACAGCACTTAATTATTTTTACTCCCTCTTTCCCTCCCCTCTCACTTAGCAACCAGTCCAACATCTTGGCCTGAGTGCAGTATGAGAGATAAAAATGGACCGTTATCAACACTTTCTTTTTATTTATTCTTTAAATCTTATTTTAGGCCTTATTATAATGCAATCTCATGGACATGACTCATGCATCAACATGTAGTTTGGTTAGGTTGGCACTTCCAGTCAAAAGGTTTGGCGAAAAATGGCGCCGATGATGGCTGCCTTGGTTGCGAGGTGCTCTCTGTTTTGTCTTGTTTTGTCTGTTAATTCAGTGTTCTGCCAAGATTTCCGGGGTTCTCTAACAAGAGAAGTACTTCTAAACATCAGGACTACATCTCCTGTGGATTTATTTCCCACTTTTCTGCTTCCAGCGGCAGATTTAGTGGGAATTCTAGCCAGTGCCGCGCTAGGCTTTGCCCATACAGTGAAACGCCGAAGAAGGGAAAAGCGAGCGGGAGCGCTAGTTCGGCTACGCAGACGTGGAATCCGAACAGTGCTTCCAAGTTTTTTCCTCTCCAACGTACGTTCACTGTGCAATATAATGGACGAACTTCAGCTAATGATGGTGAAAAACATAGACTTTCTTTCATTTTCGGTTTTGTGCTTCACGGAGACATGGCTGTGCGATTTGATCCCGGACACTGCATTACATCTGGCAGGCTTTCAACTCGTGAGAGCTGACCGGGACACTGCACTCTCCGGCAAAACCAAAGGCGAGGTATTTGTTTCTACATCAACAGTGGCTGGTGTGTAGATGTGACAGTGATTCTGCAACATTGTTCTCCGGATCTGGAATCATTTTTTATAAACTGTAAACCTTTTTACTCGCCACGAGAATTTGCGTCACTCATTTTGGTCGGAGTTTACATGGCACCGGGTCCACAGGTTAAAGAGGCCCAACGCATGCTCGCCGACCAGATTCTGAGTGTGGAGCGAGCAAACTCGGATTCCCTTGTTATTGTACTCTGCGACTTTAACAAAGGTAATCTCAGCCACGAACTCCCTAAATACAGACAATTCATCAAATGCCCAACCAGAGAACACTGGATCACTGCTACACTACAGTCAGTAGAGCCTACCACGCCGTCCCTCATGCAGCACTGGGTCACTGACCATACCATTGTCCATCTGATTCCTGCATACAGGCAGAAATTAAAGCTCTGTAAACCTGTTGTGAGGACATCAAAACAGTGGACCAGTGAGGCTATGGAGGATCTGTGGGCATGCTTGGACTGTACTGACAGGTATATGTTCACGACTGCTACCAATAGTCTGGATGAACTCACAGATGCTGTGACATCATACATCAGCTTCTGTGAGGACTGCTGTATTCCAACACGCACCAGGGTGAACTTCAACAACGACAAGCCCTGGTTCTCAGCAGAGCTCAGAAGGTTGAGGTCAGAGAAGGAGGAAGCATTTAGGAGTGGGGATAGAGACAGATTCAAGGAGTCGAAGAACAGGTTTAGCAAGGCGGTGAGAAAGGCTAAACGACTGTACTCAGAGACTGAAGCGTCAGTTCTCTGCTAACGACTCTACTTCTGTCTGGAGAGGGCTCAGGCAGATTACCAACTACAAGCCCAGAGCCCCCCACTCCACTAACGACTCCCGCCTGGCCAACGACCTGAATGAGTTCTACTGTAGATTTGAAAGACAATTGGACAGTCCTGAACTACCCCTTCCCACCCATGAGGCCTCCTCCCTCACCCCCTCTACAGTGACGACTCTCTCCATTCAGGAGGGTGAAGTTAACAGACTTTTCAAGAGGCAGAACCCCCTCAAAGCAGCTGGGCCGGACTCTGTCTCTCCTGCCACCCTCAAGCACTGCGCTGACCAGCTGTCTTCGGTGTTCACCTACATCTTTAACACCTCCCTGGAGACATGCTATGTGCCAGCCTGTCTCAAGTCCTCCACCATCATCCCTGTGCCCAAAAAGACAAGGCCAACAGGACTCAATGACTACAGACCCGTCGCCCTGACCTCTGTGGTAATGAAGTTTTTTGAGCGCCTTTTGCTGGCACACCTCAAATCTATCACAGACCCTTTCCTGGACCCACTGCAGTTTGCCTACAGAGCCAACAGATCTGTGGATGATGCCGTTAACTTGGCCCTCCACTTCACCCTACAGCACCTGGATTCCCCAGCATCCTATGCCAGGATCCTGTTTGTGGACTTCAGCTCTGCCTTCAAAACCATCATCCCCGCCCTGCTTCAGGACAAGCTCTCCCAGCTGAACGTGCCCGACTCCACCTGCAGGTGGATCACAGACTTCCTGTCTGATAGGAAGCAGTGCGTTAAGCTGGGAACATAAGTCTCTGACTCCTGGTCCATCAGCACCGGATTTCCTCAGGGCTGCGTCCTTTCCCCTCTGCTCTTCTCCCTGTACACCAACAGCTGCACCTCCAGTCATCCGTCTGTTAAACTTCTGAAGTTTGCGGACGACGCCACCCTCATTGGGCCTGAGGCGTGCGAGGAAGATTGTGGCCGACCCCTCCCACCCTGGTCCCTCCCTGTTCCAGCTACTCCCCTCTGGCAGAAGGATGCGGTCCATCAGGACCAAAACCTCACACCATAAGAACAGTTTCTTTCCATCTGCTACTGGCCTCTTCAACAAGGCCAAGGACTCCCATTGACATTCATTCTCTTATTTAGCTATTATAAGTCCATCTAATGGCAATTACAGTATGCACAAGCCACCTTACCTCAGTATCCGATTGCACATTGACCACTCACGCTGCTCATTCTTATTCTTATTTTTATATATATTTTATTTTATATTTAAATTGTTGTATTCTTAGATTGTTTAGTTCTTAGAAATAGTTAAACTTTTGTACTTTTACTCAATTTAAGATTCGTATATGTTTAGTAGGGATGCTCCGATCTGATCGGCGCCGATCCATATCGGCCGATATTCCCATTATCGGTTTTGATCTGCGTTCTCAAAACGGCCGATCAAACATGGCCGATCCGATGACATAACATCTGGAGAACTACTATCAGAGACGTTTCAATAAAACGTTAGATAGGCATTTCAGGCCGCCAATGGTAAGAAATTATTCTTTAACCTTTAGATGCGTGAGTTCTAAATATTTCCGACGCTTCCACCAGAGTTTGTTTTCCAAAACGGAAGCTAGCTAGCTTTAGTTAGCTTCCGTTACCTAGCAACCTAGCATAATACTCGTAGCAATGCTACTACCTGCTAGTGTTACTTGTTAGCCTCTAATTGTACATGTTGAAGCCATACTATAGCGTTTGTCATAGTTTTTGCCTATCGGAAAATAGTCGGTTGGAATTTTCAGAATCGCACATGTACAACGTTACTCTGTGAGACCCGCATTCGAACGAAAACAGTCACGGACAGCCACTGCTTTTTGGAAGGCCAATAAAGACCTCTTTCCTGCTCTCGCACAAGCAGCACGAGTCTTCCTCTCCGCACCTTGTACAAGTGTAGATAGCGAGCGACTTTTCAGCACAGCAGGACATTTTAGATGAGAAGAGGAACAGGTTGACTCCTAAAAATGCTGATATGCTTATATTTATCAAGGCAAATCTTCCAGTGATGCTGCTTAATCAGAAGTAAGGTTTGAATACTCTAGTATGCCCCCTCTCCGAGTGAGTGAGTGCGTGCGTGAAGTGAGAGAGTGAGTAAAGGATGTGAGAGTGAGTGAGACACTTTACAGATATATACATGTTTTGTTTTTTTGTTTAATTGCTTTATCTTTATTCTGTCTTATCTCCTCATAAATGCAGACAAATTGACTTGAAACTGACTGATTTGAAACATATTGGATATTTGGCTATAGCCTGTTTACGTTGCAGTTAAGTTTGTATTATTTTTCCACAGGAAAGCTACTGTATAAGCTCCAAGTTCTCTTGAGAGCCTCTAGAGAGTGGAATGTTGCACATGTGATTCTATTGTTGTGATTTTTATTTAAAGATTTATATTTTTATTATTATTTTAATATTTATTATTATTTACAAATTTTATAGTAAGCGAGAGAGCTTCTACACTGGAATGTTGCACGTTCCCTGCAATAGAACGGATGGTTGTCAATTCATGATACTCTCTTGTCTCGTAATTTAAATACTTAAAATACAATACCAATGTTGTTAAGAATAATTAATTTCATAAATAATGCTACACAATAAATAGAATGCTTCAAATCGACACCGTGATCGGTGATCGGTATTATCAGATCGGCAGATACTGATTTCAGTGATCGGTGATCGGCACCAAAAAACCTGATCGGAGCATCTCTAATGTTTAGTGTTTTGCACCTCCCTGCCACAGTAAATTCCGTGTTTGTATAACATACATGGCGAATAAACTGGATTCTGATTCTGAAATCCCCCAAAACGATTGCTAATAGTTCCACCGTTTGAAAACTGATCGCATAGCTCTTTGGCACACAATTTACAATGTAAATACCCCACCATGTTGGGTAGTTTGTTAACCGTAAGTCGTTTGTTAACCGTGCTAGGAGAATCTTGATTATTGGGATTCTACGACTGTTTTAATGTGAACTAAGCTGCGTCCGCAGCAGGCGCACTAACTAGACGTTAGCTTTAAAGATAAGCCAACTTTTGGCTCAGTGCTATTTGTCAATACCTCACCAACTCACTAAGATGCGACCATAGACGGCTACTAAAGAATTACATTTGCTGCCTGTTGTCTCATTTATCTTTACCTAAGTTACCCTTTTTTTCCTGAAAAACATTATTTTGGTTAGTCCATTGATGAAATAGAGTGAAGCTAGGGCAGCAGCATGCCGGCTACTATAGCGTTTACCGCTCATCGAGCTAGCCTAGTTAAGTTAGCTATATTAACTAGTAGTTTGCTTCATTGTTTATGCACATTAATGCTATTAATTGATTTGACACTTCTTGCCTCCCCCATTGACATGTTTGATGAAACATGATTTTTACCCCAAAGAAGGGAGGTCCTGATTCTAGCCTATTGTTTTTAGTAATATTTTAGCAATAATTATATAACAAGCCTACCATGATTTTCTGTTTTTGAACAAAGCATATTTTTTTTTATGTGGGAAGTTATGGTTTGTTAGAAGCCTTGAAAGAAAGGGAATTCAAATCCACCACACCTCTAACTCTACAGCACAGATGTGCAAATTATGATTATCTCTGTAGCTAATATGTTGATCTACTGTACGGCATGATGCATCACAAATTACTTTGTTCGTGCATCGGCAGAGTTAGGGCTGTGGTGGTCATTTGAATTTCTTTTAAGCATAATTTAATGCATAGAACATAGTTTTTTATTTTGTTAATTATAATTATGGAAGACTACAGTATATATTATTTTTGAATCTGGACAATCAAAGACAACACAATTGTATATATAAATGTTATGTTTATCATGTTTTCTTGCAATGTGGCCCACCACATTTGCCATTTATAGAACATAAAACACACACACACACTGTTTACGAACATGGTCTACTATCCACTTAGACTACTGTATAACTACTAAATGACCAAATAATCTCCTAAAAGTATATAAATTATTCTCAGCTATTCTTGCTTCTGTGCTCTAATAGTTGCTTCCGCAGTACACACTGTATCAAGCTTATTTTTTGTCATGTTTTTTTTTTAAACTGTGTGTGTGTCGCTGCATCCCATAGACCTGCAGTGTGGCTTGCTTGAGTAGGTTGCTAGGCAACATGCTCTAGTATTCTTAGGCTGGGCCATGATCTTTCATTTGAGAGAGAGAGAGAGAGCGAGCAGTGAGTCTCAGTGCAGGCTCGAGCCCTTTGACTTGGCATAATTAATTTCCCTCTGTCATGTAGGCACAAGAGAAACGACCTCTTACCAAGCCTGGAGTAATTAGAAAGAGGAAGAGAACAACATGAAGAGGGAGGGGATGAGGAGTCAGGGATGTGAATCTAGAAGAGGTGGTGGCTAGTGTTGTTGTGCTGAGAGCAGCAGTGAACTGGAGGAAAGGGACAATGGGGGGGAGCAGGGGAGGGAGTTTTCTAGCTGTCTGATAAGACTGGCCTGGGGGAGAGAAGTAGAAGAGAGGGAGAGCAATGTAAAAGGAGAGACAGCCAAGCTTGGCTCAGCTGGCTAGAGTGGGAAAGGGAGAGAAGCAGTGAGAGAGAGAGAGTGAGAGAGCTGCAGGTAGAAAGATGAGAGAGACGGTAAGAGAGAAAGAGAAAGAGAGCGATGACGACGGTAGCTGGAATGAAAAGGCTTTGTGTGCTTAATAAGAGTGCTGGCTGCGTGCCAAGGACTCTGGGTAGTGTGGGATTAGGCTGAACAATCAGGACTGCAGGATCAAAACAAGGAGGCAGAAACGCCGAGGTCACACCACTACCATCTGCCCTGCCCGCCTGCCGCAGTAAGGGGGGAGCCGGCAGGCAAGAGAGGGGACGGTGGAAAATATGGTGGGGGAGGGGCAGGTCTAGGTTGGGCGGTGCAGGCTCCACAGGCAACAATTTGAGTGTGGAGGCAGGAGCTGCTCGTCTTGCTAGCTCTAGAGCTAGATAGCTCTCACTGCTCTGCTCTCTGGAGCTACGCAGCAAGATAACTCATGCTGCTGTTCTTTTTCTCTAGTTAGATACCTAGCTAGCTCTTACTCTCTCCGTAGCTAGCTACCAAGCTAGCTCATACTGATATGCTCTCTCTAGCTAGCTCATACTGTTGTGCTCTCTCTAGCTAGCTTATTCTGTTAAACTCTCTGTAGCTAGCACCCTAGCTATCTTATACTGTTATGCTACGCAGCTAGCTAGCTCATACTGCCCTGACCTCAGTAACTACGCAGCTACTTTTTCTGCTCTGCTCTGCTCGCTCTCACTGTTTACTGTCTCTTATCCTTTAATTTTTGCATTCTTAAGTCTGTTTAGGGAGTATGCCAGCAGAAAGGTTTGTACAAAACAGAAAGTAGTCTTACCAAGGAGTCAAAACCAGTATACTGACGACTGCACAAAGGTACACTCACACAGAAGTACACCTTGCTTTGCTGTACTTGGACAAGGAATTGAATGAATGGCCTTGAGTATATAAGCACACTGAACAGCCCCTTTCCCCGAGTATGCAACAAGCTTCATTATCTCCAAAGCTTGGCATTCTCTCTCTCTCATGGACTCTTTGTCTCTGCTTCTCTGTCCACTTTAGCTACACTATTGGAAAGCAGCCATGCTTAGTTACACTTATGCATGCACACTTTCTCGTTTTTACTGTTGTCGGTTACTCCTTATTCCTCGGGAAATGCATTCACACAGACAAATTCATGAGAGGGGGTGTTGTGGGATTTGATTACATGCTGGGGCTATTCTTTGAGATCTTTTCAGCAGACTTGTGAGAACTTAGTCTGTTTTTTGTCGTTGTTGTTGTTTGTGATGACCATGATAATGATTGTTTGGTTGCGGAGCTGCTTTCTGCATCCAGTGTCGGTGGTGCGTCTGTCATCAGCCATTCTCTCCACCCTCTTTCCCTGCTCTACTTCCATTCCTGCTGCAGTCCTCCTCGTCAAGCCCTCCTTTTTCCTTCCTCTCCTGCTCTCTCACATCTACTACTTTCTGTAGACTCCACACAGATGGCAACGTACACACACACACCAATTAAAGGAGGGCAAGGGTTATGGTTTATTCCTGCCTTTGTGTTGAGTAAGACTTGGTCAGTATATGGATTTAGGCCAAAGCCATGGTCCTGGGAATTGTACCTCCTGCTCCATGACACAGGTGACTGTGGCCCTGGCACCATCTTCCATCTCTGTTCTTCTCACATGTTGGTCGGGACAAGCGTCTGTTTGATCTCGGAGTGTGTTTGAGACCGACAGCCAAAGATGTGTACAGTGCAGCTGGTCCAGCGGCCAGCCTGAGCAGTTTCCATGCTTGATTAATAATGGATCTCAGAGAAGGTGTTCTGTTTGGGGGGGGCGAGGGTACGAGCAGGGGGGGTCGGTGGGAGGGTCGGGAGTCGTGAAGTGATGGGGGGAGGGGTGGGGGGGTGGTGATGTAATGTGAAACTCTATCTGGCTGCTTCATGAAGAGGACCCTGTGCATTAGCACTCTGCAGCCTCCTGGCTCTCTCATCAATAATTCACCCACTCCTTTTAGTGTGTCTCCCCTCCCCCCTCCCTGCTCAGTCTATCCTTTCTTCCCTCCTTCCTACTGTCTCCACACCTCCTCTCTCTCTTTTCGCCCCACCCCCTGCTCTTCCCAACCTCCTCTCTCCTCCCTTCTTCCTTTTCCCCTCCCTTTTCTCGTCTTCCCTTTGCAGCGGTCATCTTAGCGGTTGGTCGTATCTTATTGTGTTTACATGTCTGGTCTGCAGTGTATGTTAATATCTTAGAACAGACAAACTGCCTGATCCAGCTCCAACCCATACTGGTGTCTGAAGCTGTGACCCCCCAGGTCTCTGGCAGCTAGTGCTCTGACAGACCAGCAACTACTGATGGTCATGACTCAGCACAACACACACACACACACAGCCACAGACTCCCAGATGAAAGCAATCAGTGGAAGGTGAGACATCAGTGAGAGATGAAGGCCCTCGGCAAGACTGCTGGAGAGAGAGGCCAGTGTTAAACTTTCCACGTCCGCCAGTAAGCTACAGTCCGCCTGACATCAATTTCATCATCGGGGGTCTGGACATGTAGGGTTTGTGTAGAGTACTTGCTGGCCAGGGAACCAACTTAGCATGTGCTGGAAATCTGATTAGTTGACAACCAAGATATCAATGGTAAAACCTTTTCAGTTAGAGAGATTACTGGGCATCCACACGTTATGGGTAAACATGTTAATTTGTAAACATGATCTCTACTGGAAATAAAGTATCCTCTTCATGTTGTCTTGCTGCTTGTTAGTTTAGCTTGCCAGCATTTCATCCATAAAGAAAGCCTGTTTCAAAGCCAGGGCTGATTCAAACTACTGTGCCAACTTGTCACTCAATCCTGCTCATCTAGCAGTATCTGCGCTGGAATAGCAATACAAACATTTACATCTGCTAAGGGTCAGGCATAGCTCACATATCATAAATGAGCTCAAAAGGTATTTTTAGAAAACATAGCATAACTAGTTTTTGGAAATTTCTTGAAATGTTGTCCAGAAAGTAAGGAAGACACGTTTGTTTTTGGCTAGGTAATTTAGCTAGAAGTGCATTTCAAGTAGAGACACAGACTCCAGAAAGCAGTATAGTCTGAGGTTTCTGTTTTGGAGTATTCTGGGGCCTTAAGCCTGTTAGCCTCCATCTCCACACATACAGTTAGGTCCATAAATATTTGGACATTGACACCATTTTCATCATTTTGGCTCTGTATACCACCACAATGGATTTGAAATTAAACAATCAAGATGTGCTTTAAGTGCAGACTTTCAGCTTTAATTTCAGGGTATTTACATCCAAATCAGGTGAACGGTGTAGGAATTACAATACATTTTATATGTGGCCCCCCCCTTTTTAAGGGACCAAAAGTAATTGGACAATTGGCTGCTCAGCTGTTCCATGGCCAGGTGTATGTTATTCCCTCATGGGAGTTCGTTATTTCATTGACAAGGAGCAGATAAAAGGTCTAGAGTTCATTTCAAGTATGGTATTTGTGTTTGTAATCTGTTGCTGTCAACTCTCAATATGTAGCAAAATTGTACCAGAATGATGGGAAGAGAAGAGTATGGACAAGGGAAGGAACTGCTCATGATCCAAAGCATACCACCTCATCAGTGAAGCATGGTGGAGGTAGTGTTATGGCGTGGGCATGTATGGCTGCCAATGGAACTGGTTCCCTTGTATTTATCGATGATGTGACTGCTGACAAAAGCAGTAGGATGAATTCTGAAGTGTTTCTGGCAATATTATCTGCTCAGATTCAGCCAAATGCTTCAGAACTCATAGGACGGCGCTTCACAGTGCAGATGGACAATGACCCGAAGCATACTGCGAAAGCAACCAAAGAGTTTAAGGCAAAGAAGTGGAATGTTCTGCAATGGCCAAGTCAATCACCTGACCTAAATCCAATTGAGCATGCATTTCACTTGCTAAAGACAAAACTGAAGGGAAAATGCCCCAAGAACAAGCAGAAACTGAAGACAGTTGCAGTAGAGGCCTGGCAGAGCATCACCAGGGACGAAACCCAGCGTCTGGTGATGTCTATGGGTTCCAGACTTCAGGCTGTCATTGACTGCAAAGGATTTGCAACCAAGTATTAAAAGTGACAATTAGATTTATGATTATGTTAGTTTGTCCAATTATTTTTGGTCCCTTAAAAAGGGGGGGGGGGGCACATATAAAATGTGTTGTAATTCCTACACCGTTCACCTGATTTGGATGTAAATACCCTGAAATTAAAGCTGAAAGTCTGCACTTAAAGCACATCTTGATTGTTTCATTTCAAATCCATTGTGGTGGTATACAGAGCCAAAATGATGAAAATTGTGTCAATGTCCAAATATTTATGGACCTAACTGTACCTCCCTCTGTAGCTACACTGCTAACTGTAGCTACCTTTGCCAGAAATATCCGATACCTTGACAATGTCCTCTAACTGTGAACCCATAACCTAATCCTATGGTTGCGTCACATTATGAGATACAGACTGATGCAGCCTAAAATCTAGGAAGGATTGTGGAAACTGACCAACCAGACCTGGTGACTACCGTTGTGTGAATGTGCCACTCCTTCTCCAATGGTACGCCAGCCAGCTACAGTTCTCCAGCAGTTGTCATTGGATGACGGTGTGACTGGATCCATGAAGCTACCCACGATTGGATGGACTGAAATTTAAGTGATCCTTGGTTTGGCTAACGTGTCACATCTCTCTCTCGCTCGCCCTCTCTTTCTCTTTCAACTCTTAATAGGCCCACCCAGTGCACTTGGTTAGACTTGTTTTGTGTGGTTATATGTGTCAGTGTGTGTGTGAAAACAGCTCTATTGTATTGGTAAGACTTGGGGGAGTGTATGTGGGGGGGGGGGGGGAGGGGCTAGGCTGGGAGCAGGGGGAGTAATGAGGAAACCAGATCCAGGGCTTCACAAGGAACTGGATCCCTCTGCAGAGCCTATTGATTGGAGCTGGAATGCTTGGCCGTCCTGTGAATTAGAGGCAACTCTATAGGGTCCCAGGTGGGGGGCAGGCAGCAGAAGAGCCTGGTCCTAGCTAAAGGGTCAGTTTCTCTGTGGCACAATAGTGTCTGCTTCACTGTTCATACTTAAATGGGGAACACCCTCCGCCTTTGTGTGTGGTGTACAGTGCACTATGAAGAATACATAGCTTTCTGGAGAGAGGTAGGAGGACAAGGCTAGGAGCAGGCCGTAAACAACACACTCATCTCATGTAGCACTGCCCTCCGCTCTCTTGTCATCTAGCCCCTCCCCCTCCTCTCTCTCTTACCCAGTCTCCCTGGGAGTAGGTGAATGCCCGTTGGAGTCGAGTGAACACTGAAACGCAGTAGCACAAGACTCTCGCTCTCCGTCTCACTCTTTCTTCCATCTCACTCACTCCCTCTCCTTTTCTCTTTTCCCATCCCTCTCTGCCCCCCTCTCTCTTTCTCTTCCACTCGCTACTTATGTAGGTCACCATGACTCACTGCTTTAGAGGGCTCTGCTCCTCTGCTCTTTGCTCTCATCCCTCTCTCCACTGTGCTTCTCTCATCTCTCCACTCCTCTGCTCTTTTGGGTGCAGAGCCAGGGAGCTGGAGAGAGAGGGGGATGGGCACGATGGAGAGAGGGAGTGCGATCTAGTGAGTGCACATTGCCCTGTTTTAATGCTTGTAATTCCCTGTCTTCTGTTTATGTTGTTTACTAGTACCTGTGTGCGCAGACCCAGTCCTGGGGTAGAGCCAGTAGTTCAAGCCCACAAGGTTTATGGCAGAGGTGGTTTGGTTTGTGTTCCATTACAGCAGAGGGCTGGGGTCAGATGGTTAGCGTAGCTAAACACAGTATTGGCAGTAATGGCAGTCTTCTTACACACTGTGGATGCTGGTGTTTCACTGCTCAGTCTGTGGTGGAGAATCATCACATGGTTTGGTTTGAGGTGTATTCCAGTCCTGCCGGTCTGTCGGTAGACTCTTTAAATGGAGTTGTTTGTGGAGTTGTCATCTTCTTGGCTCGACATGGGGGCCACCGAGGTAATCCCCTACCTCTCCTTCTCCTTTCATTGTCTGGTGGTTGTTCATGTGAAGGAGTGTTTGGTTCCAGTGTGGGAAGGCCATTCTTTTTTCCCTCCCCTCCCAGCCCTCTTCTTCCCTCCCTCCCACCCTAGCCCCCTCCCTCCATTCCTGCCTCCATAGGCCAGGATCTGCATATGAATGCAGCCTTCTGCTCCAGACTCTGAGGAGCCCCCTGCTCAATACTGGGGCCTCATGCTGCACACATGCTCTTATGCAATCATTCTCCTGTTTGTGTGTGTGTGTGCATGCGTGCGTGTGTCTTGGTGGAGGCAGGGTGGCCGAGGCCAGGGGCTATAAGGCCGATTCCGGGCGTTTAGGAACGAGGCTGAGGGTTTGAAGAACGGCTAGCTGCTCTGACCTAGTTTCAACCCTGCTTGGCGTGCCACATGTGTCCCTTTGTCTGTCCTGTTTTAGGCCCCTTTTATGAGAACGAGGGAGAGGAGGAGTGCTTCTCTTGATGTAAAGGGCATACAGGCGGTTTTGATGAGTCACTCAACCGCACAAGACAGGGTGGGGGGTGGAGCAAATATATAATACCCACAAGCCCCTCCTACCTGAATTCATCCTGCCATTCGCCTACTTACTGGGACTAAAGACCTCTCCTTCCAGTGCCACGGTACTGGACTAGTCTGGTAGTGTCCCACTAGCTAACTAATCACTTTAAATTAGCTGTGATCTTTTGTTTAGCTCAATTTGACTTTGTTTATTCAAAACCTGTTAGCCTGTCATTTTATCAGATAGGATAGGCCAGAGCGATAATCCTTTTAGCTTATCTTGTTTGCTGGATATGAATGGAGACTTACCAATGTGCTTGAATGAACCATGGTAAACCCCTTTATATTTTTGTGATTGTTTTATGAATGAATCATTGATCCACAGTTGGTCATCTGGTGCTATCCTGAGTTATAGGTGCACCAATAAAAAAATAACTTAAGATATGAGTACCAAGTATTTCGTTTTAGAGCATCGTATCGATACTGAGTACAGATACAAGTACTTATTTTTGGGGAGGGGGCAATATAGTTACACACAGAAAATGTTTATTATTCAAAATGTAGAAATGTTCAAAGTGCCTCCTCCAGAAGGCCAGTAGCCAGCTACACACGCACACACACACACAATCTAGCTAACTGACAACAAACATAGTTTATCTGGCTTGGCTCGGTAAACCGAAGGGAAGGTTTTTCTTAATAAAGAGAAGCATTTCCGCTCTCTCGCATGTAAGTTGGCTTCTTCTCTCATGAAGAACTTGAGAAGCTGTGCTAAATAGTCGTACTTTCTCCACACCAGTGCATGGTTCTGAGAGATTGTGGAGGCCATTGGAGGGAATCTGACTGCTTTGCTTCTCCAGTACTCACGGGCATAATGTCTGCTATAAATAGCTCGCTGTTAGTTTCCCAGCAAGTTTATCTTATCGTACTCGTAATTTTAAGCATTCAGTTGTGATGCCGATACAAAGTACAAGGCTTTACAATACGGTACGCTATCAGCCCGATCGAAACTAACAGCCAACTAACAGTACCGGTGCATCTTTACTCCTTGCTCCCATGAATCAACATCTTTAGGATCCGTGACTGTCCTGTTGCGGGCTGAAATGTTAGTCATCAGGTAAAGTTAAGATTTGACCCTCAAGGTGTCTGGGAATTGGGTTGTCCTACGGTGCTGTTTACTGTCACACAGTAGAACAGTAAGAGTGGGAACATGCAGAGGGCTACAGAACACCATCAGGAGCCTGTGAAGGGCAGGGGTCTGGGGAGGTTAAGGGGCGCTGGGGCTGGATAGTAGAGGGGGAAGGGTTAAATGATGTCTTTGTGTAGGTAAGCTGAGAGCGTGTGGTAGAGCAGGCTGCATGCTGGTTCTCATCCCTGTATCGTCTTTCCCTTCTCCCCAGTCTCAATGCCCCCCTTGTCCTCTGAGAGCCCCGGCTGAGCTGGACCTGCTGTCCCCGCTCCTTCACTGGTAAGACCCCCAGACAGGAGACAAGAGAGGCCAGGGTTAGACAGGAGAGGCCAGGGTTAGACAGGAGAGGCCAGGATTAGACAGGAGAGGCCAGGGTTAGACAGGAGAGGCCAGGGTTAGACAGGAGAGGCCAGGGTTAAGGCCGCAATATGCTTCTGCGTCTCCGTACGGATGGGCGGGCGCACGGATACGCACGGATAGACTGCGTTTATGGTTCTCCGTAGGCTGTGGGTGCTGAAAACAATTCACCGCCAGAAGAGTAGGTGGCGCAACGTTTTTTTGTAAATCGTCGTGGAGTGTTTATTTACCTAAGTTATCGAGAAGTCGGAGCAAATTTACAAATTAGCCGTTTCATCAATAAAATACGCAAATTTTCAGCAACTACACTGCCCATTTCTCGTCACGTTTGAATTCAGATGCTGATTTACATGTACTGTTTAGCTGAAATATGAATTGTGAAAACTTACAGCAATGGCGGTCAAAGGATTCTGTTCGTCCTGTTTATCCCGGCAACCCCGCCCCCACCCCTGACGCAAGCGATTCTTAATACTGACCAATCACAGCCAAGGGGGACTCCGTAGCTCTCCGTCGCTCACGACGGATAGTTAGAAAATTCAGGAGGTGCACGTCGAGCTCTCCGGGGCTCTCCGAGGGCTGACGGAGAGCTCGTAGAGGGCGTTCCTCGGAGAAGAGGGCGTTCCCATGTGTCAGTTTTTCGAAAAACGCAGAAGCATATATAAGCCTTTAGACAGGAGAGGCCAGGGTTAGACAGGAGAGGCCAGGGTTAGACAGGAAAAGCCAGGGTTAGACAGGTTTAGACAGGGCCTCTAGGACAGGGCTACTATGAACCCCCGACCCCCAGAAAGATCACCACACCAGGCTTGCATTCTTCCATCCACTCCAGTCATTGCCCAGATCTGGTCTCACCCAGCCAAGCCCCAGTCTACCTGATCTGTCTACCTCGTTATAGACATTATCCTGTCCTATCTGCCCATCTCCCCTATCCTCCACATGTCTGCTGCTATATGTCACATGCTGCAGGTTGCAAAGTGTGTGTTTCAGGTTGCTATGTGTCTTGTGTGTTTTTGTGGGAGGTGTGTATATGTCAGGGAGGTGTTGTGTGTGTTTGTGTGTGTGTGTAGTGTATATTTCATGGAAGAGAGTGTAATTACAGCAACGGGTTGTGTCGTAATTAGGGCCATGGGTCGGCATGGTTACCTCGTGGTACACCAGAGAACTCCAACATGATGTCTCTAACATCTCTCTGTTTAATGTCTCAGCAATCTCTCTCAACTTTCTCTCTGTCTCCCTTTCCTCCCCCCCTTCCCACAGTTTTTCCATGAGAGTGGGGCGTTAGCAGTAGGCCATCAACAGGAAATTCCAAACCAAGAGGGGGGATGAGTGGTAGGGTTGGGGGAGAGAACGAGAGCCTCAGCACCCCTGACTCTCCTGCTCTCTCCCTCCCTTTTCCCCTTTCTGACTATTTCCGTCTCTCACGTTCTCTCCCTCTCCTTCTCCCCTTTTCTCTCTCTCTCCTAACTTTTCTCTACTTCGTGCCACGGTTATAAGGCAGAAAGCCTTACACAGCAGAAACGCCAGTGGCAGTCCTCGCTCTCCGTGTGTTTCTCTCCTTTCTGGATTGCCCTGCATCTCTCTCTCCCCCCTGCCTCAGAGAGGCGCCTGCTTGCACTGCGGTAGAGCTGCAGAGGGCTATGGGTAAAGCTTAATTGATTAAATTGCATACATCTGGTGGTAGCTTTTGTCTGGAGGTGTGTGTGTGTGTGTGCGTGTGTGTGTGTGTGTGTGTGTGTGTGTGTGTGTGTGTGTGTGTGTGTGTGTGTGTGTGTGGTAACTTTGATGCAGAGTGGTGATACCTTGTGAATAACGGAAGAGCAGAACAGCCCCCCCAGGCCAGAGCTTCTGTCAATTACTGGAGTTTCCATTCAGAACAGAGGTGGAAATGTTTTGCGTGTGCACACACAAACATTTACCGGAAAACACACACGTAAAAGCATACTCACATACACACACTCTCTCACACCAAGGTAAACAAACTTTCACTAAAGCACTCACACAAGCAGTCGTGCTAGGTAATGGTGTGTTGTGGCTGGCTGTTTCTGGTCTTAATGGCTGTTTCTTTCCTCTTGATGGCCTGTGTGATAAGAACAGATTCTGGGCAGGATTGGCTTCAGTGTGGGGGTCAGGGGTTAAAAGCATGGCTACATCATACGTACTTAACTGCTCTGCCCAGTGTTCAGATAGTGTTCAATAATGTGTGTCTGAATGACTGTGGTGGTGTTCTCAGTGTGCTGGCCGTACTTTAATGTGTAGTGGTGCAGACAGCCAGAGCAGGGCTGGAGAGGTTGTTGACGAATAGGAGAAGGACCGAACGCTGTTCTGCACTCGTTTTTCCATATATTCTCCTGCTCTTCCTCCTTTATCACTCACCCACTCTTTCTCACACTTTTACCAACCCTCTCCAGTAATGGAGCTTTGACTCCCTCCCTCCCTTCTCTCTCTTTCTCACTTTCTCTTCCTCTGTTTGTCATTGCTGTTCTTTAGCTAGCTGGGTGGATGCCGTGTGTGTTTAGTTTCCCTAGCAGAGGAACAGTAGTCAGTGGAAGCCTAGCTGTAGCTCTGCTCCATCCTGTTCGGAGGTTATCTCAACTGTCTGGAAAAGCAGGAGACAGCACCCCCCTCCCCACCCAGCCCTTGTCCATCTGCTGATACACAATGTGTGTGTGTGTGGGTGCGTGTGGATGTCTGTGTATCCCCGCTCTATGCCGTTAATGGAAATGGCATCCCAGAATTCTGTGCAGCAGGAGGCTGAATGCTGTGAATGCTTATTGGCTACGCTGCTGTGGTGTCAGGGGAGGTGGGGGAGGAGGAAAAGGAAGAGAGCTGTTTACCATCTTCTCCACGAAGAGCAAAAGGGGAGGGCAGGGGATTTCATCTAGCTAGCATTCTCTCAATTTATTTATTTTTTCCAATTCAATTCAATAATGCTTTATTGGCATGAATGAGGGAGCATTGTTACCAAAGCCATAAAGAGTGAATAAAATATAGCCTATGAAATGTAATACACTTATATTTGTAAAATAAAATAATTAATTAAGGAAGAAAACAAAGATTACGATACTACACAAAGTGAAGTAGGTGAACATGTATCAAAACAAATCAATATACAATATCAAAGACATTATTATGAGGTTTCAACTACTAAATATAATGTGAGTGTAATGTTATGTGAGGGAAAGACCAAATCTAATGCAAGTTCCACTGTCTCTCTCTTGCTTTCTGTTTCTCTCTACATCAAGCTTTCCTCTCCCCCAGAAGTAATAGGAAGGCTATGGGAATTTATCTAGCTAGCGTTTTTGTGTTTGTGTTTATGTGTGTGCGTGTCTTTGTCTCTGTGTCTCTCTCTCTCTGTGTATGTCTCTCTCTCTCTGTGTATGTCTCACGTGTGTGTGTGACTCTCTTTTATTCAGACTTTCTATGCATTAGTGTTCATCAAACTACAAGGGTTCTTGAGTGTGTCCCTCCTCTCTCTTTCCCTCTCTCTCCCTCTCTCCAACATGGGCAACGCACAGGCAGCACACACACACACAGTGTCAGTTCATTCGATTCTGGCTTGTCAAACTGCAATTTCTTTGTAATACAGCCCTGCTTTTGAAGACGTATTGTCTGTACTGTTTTGCCAGTCTTAGTTGCACAGACATTGATCCATCCACCCACCCACTGGTCATAGGAGGATAAATCATCAGTTCTGATGCTATTAAAGGAGTTCTTGGGCTTCTCTCGGCCCAACCACTCATTGGTGCTGGTCCACTCTGCCTGATGAGAGGAGCAGCTTATTGATTGTTCCATTGTTTGTGTGGCTATCCATGGACATGCTGTACCTCTCTGACTGTTCTCTCTTGCTCTCTCTTTAACTCACTACTCCTTCCATCTCTCTTTGTCTGCAATGTCTATGTTTAAAATGGATGTACGTGGCTTTAGATAACAAGAGGCTGTCAGATATTACAGCTGTAATATAGCCTATATTTAGTCGTGTGTCTGTGAGGTGGCACAGAATGTGAAGAAGAATTGCTCATCCTCGGGGGGGAGTTGTAGTCTGTAGGAAAGAACCTGAGAGCTTGTCAGTGTGAAGTTCACCTTAGCCAGGCTGAAAGAGCTTTATACTCCCTCGATTCTGGCTTCAATACACTATACATGTACACACACACATTTTGAATATATGTCAAGAGAGAACCTCCACTGTAAAAAAGACCTGATGTGAGAGTTCACAGACAAGCACATATACTCTGGATTGTAGCTGGTAGCCCAAGCCCCAGGTCTCGGCCTGCTTTGCTGTGCTCTGCAGTAGCAGTCTTTCATCCTGCCCACTGATATATAATTCATCGGGGATCTGACAGAGGGAGCGCCTACACACACACACAGATACACTCCGTGCTGCACCAGACCAAATTAACATTCAGTTTGGTACCCCGCAACGCTCCCACTCAACCTCCTTTAGTAGTCAAGTCTGTGTGTGAAAAAGCGCTGTGGGTTCTGTGTGTGTTTTTCGTGTGCACCGAGCATGTAGGGATGGGGAACATTGTTGCCAGCCTCTGTCTGTACCGTGTGTGTGTGAGAGAGAGTCAGAACTCAAGTGTATATCCAGTTTGGCTCTGTGTGGAATGGTTTCCAGAATGGCTGCTGTCCAGTGCTGTAGTTGTGCCGTACCAAGCGTTGGACTCGAAGATTAGGCTTCCACACCTGATTGGCTGGTTGCTTGTTTCTCTAGCAGCCTCAGTCTAGCCAAATGGCCCCTGTGGTTTCTCAGACCATCCCGCCCTCCCTCCCCAACACACGCGGGTGCACACACAGACTTGACTGAAAATGCTCTCCACCCATCTAGTCTGAGTGATAGTTAGTGTTGGGTACCGAAACCCGGTTCCACTATGGAACCGGGTTTCCTACGCATCCGGTAGTAATCGGACTGGATTAGAATGCAAATTTTGGTTCCTCATTTCGGTTCCACTTAATGTTTCGACTGAAATATTTTCCCTCAGTCGCTCCGAAACGGAAGTAAACTATCACACTTTCTCTGTAGTCTACCGTACATGTAGACTACTTTCAAAAATCAAAATGTCATATTTTCCCTCTAGGCTCACCAAAGCGGACGTAAAAGCATATTAACCATTCACTGCACGTGATCGCTAGTAAACATTACACTTTCTCTGCTAGTCTATCGTTAGCTAGCTAGCTTTTAGTGCATTTAAAATGCCTAAAGCGAAGTGGTCGAAAGTGTGGCTGTATTTCACAGCCAAGGATTCCGACATCGCAAAATGCAACAAATGTTTCAAAACGATTAGCGTTAAATGAAAGGGGGAAGCATGTCGTTTTTTTTTTTTTTTACGTGCGGTGACACACAGAATATTTCTTAAAGCAGAGGGATGCACTGTGTTCGACAGCTTGCGGACATCAGTCCCTGGTCCTGGGACAGCCTCCCCAATTTGTCTGCCCTTTCAAACTCATACCTGTGTGTACAGGCCTCTTTAACACTATCTGAGAGTTTTCTCCTGTGCAGGACATGCCATAAGTCAGGAGAGGTGTCGTATCTTGCCAGAGATGGCAAATATGGTCATTTTTCTGCTAAAGAACTGCTGAAGTTTGAAGTTGGTTTAGTTAGCATACCAACTCAACATTTATTTTGTTGTTACTTGTTGATAGTGTAACTGTTATTTATTGTTAAATTATTGTAGTTCTGTGTTAGGTGACTTAGGTTTACTTATTATATATTTAAGTAGGCTATTTTAAAACATTAATATATTGTTACATTGAAATAATTTTCAATTAAAAAAAAAATCTATAAAAGAGCATTTCTTTGATTACTTTCATTTTTTTCAAGAATCGGTTTAGGAATCGTTCAGGAATCGGAATTGTTTTAAAAGTACCGGTTCAGCATCGGAATCGTATAAATCCAAACGATACCCAACCCTAGTGGTAGTCTACCTCCCCTACACTGGCTGTGTCTCTCTCATATCCAACTTTGATTCTGGGATTCAGGAGAATGCTTTATCTTCCATCAGCCATTCACGGCGAGCCATGAGCTTCTAGATACAAGCGCAATGGCGTAGTCATTGGATGTTGTTTTTCCTCCTCTTCTCTGTAAAGGTCACATCCCCTCATCTCCTCCCCTACGCTGTGTTCATTACCCAGCTCCGCACCGCGTTTATTTTTACCTCCTCACATAATCCTTAATTAATGCAGCCTCTTTCACACATCTCTCACTCTCTCTCTCTATCTCTCTGTCTGTTTCTCTATCTCGTGCACGTGTACACTCATAAATACAGGTCGTCTTTGCACACGCGTGCGCACAAATGAAAACCCATCTCATCCCCCTGTGTTACCTACTTCCTCATCACACACAGTACTACTGATCCGTTCTGACAGGAACAGTCTTCTGAAAACAGAAGGGAACCTGGAAAACAGACACTTCTTTATACCAGTTGTTTTAAAGGACATACACACAGCGCTGTGTGTTGGCTTGACTGGGTTTAGATAGGTCAAGGTGGTGGTTGAGAGCTTGTGGAGAAGGCCAGTCAGCCTTCGAGGTCGGGATGAATGTAATTATAATCTGCCTGTTGTCCCAGTGCTCTATAATCCAGGTCTGCATTTATATACTGCTTTTCTGCCTTATGTACTAACATGACAGTCTCTATGGAAAGCTGCGTCACATACTGTGTGTGTGTGATCTCCCCCTCGAGGTACAGCAGGGTCATCTGTCCATCCCCCTCTGTGAGCTGTGAGGCTCATTAGTTTGGTATTGTGGGGGCTGAATGCTGTAGTGGTATCTTAGTGTGTGTTTGTGGATCTGTGTGTGGATAGTTTGTGTGTGTGTGCGCGCGCGTGAGAGCTTGTGAGAAGCTGCTCAGGGATAATCCTTGAGCGCTCCTCCTGTCAAACCAGTGAACCAGCCAGCCAGCTAGCAAAACAAGCAGTTCATCAGAGACAGTAACACAGGCTGTTAGACAGACAGCAAAGCAGGCAGGAAAACAGGCCATTTCCTTGTCAGTGTGTTGTGTGAGCTTGTGTGGCAGATCAGCTCTCACACACTACTGCTCATAGGCTCACTGCTGGCTCTCTCAGGCCCTGAGTGTGTGTGTGTTTGTTTGTTTGTTTGTTTGGACTTTATTGAATACTAGTAGGGCCTGCTAAGAATATGTAACTGAGTCTCTGTCTCTCCCCTCTTTCGCTAACCCGTATCTGGTTATGAGGAGGGGGTAGTGTGATGCAGGACAGTACTGCTCTGGTCTGCCTATGATGTAACTGGAGAACCTAACTTGGGGCTGGCACTGAGTGGTGATGGGTCTTGTGAGGCAGTGTGGAGGCTTTGTGGTGGGTCTAGTGGAGGCTGTGTGGTGCGTCTACTAGAGGCTGTGTGGTGGGTCTAGTGGAGGCTGTGTGGTGCGTCTACTAGAGGCTGTGTGGTGGGTCTACTAGAGGCTGTGTGGTGGGTCTACTAGAGGCTGTGTGGTGGGTCTACTAGAGGCTGTGTGGTGGGTCTACTAGAGGCTGTGTGGTGCGTCTACTAGAGGCTGTGTGAAGGGCTCAAAATGAACGGCATCCCGTCATCCCGGGGATGATGAAAATGATGTTTGGGACAGTTCAACACAGACTTTGCGAAGACTGCGGGACGATAGACCATAACAATATAAAATGCATACACCAGTGGTTCATCACGTTTAAACACAAGGCTTAAAATTCCATAAACTATGAACAATTATTCGCATTACAAGCGCAGCTATGTGTTGTGTGTCCAGTGTGCGCTCGTACTTCGTCTAACAGGGGCCGTCCATCATGAGTAAACTAGCTAGCTACCAGCTAGCATTAATAGCTCCCTTTATCGGCCGTTCAACCACTTTAAAAAGAGTACCGGTAATGTTAAGTTTGACGATTCGCAAGACATAGAGCTACGACACACATGGGCGGTGGCAGGGTATGGCCTGGTTGGGCTACAGTCACATCAAGAATTGTATTAGCCCCACCATGAAATTTGACATTGATTTGAGCTCCACGACTGTATGGATTACTTAAATAGTGTTGCAAATAACCTAGACCTAGCCTGGTCCTAACCAGACTTGTACATTTTATTTGTACTGAGAGTCTTGGCTCACTCCATTGACAAGCGTTACATTCCTTGAAGGCGGGTACTCTGTTGAAGTTTAAAACTATTGGATCTGCCCAGAGCCACTCTGGATCTGTCATAACCAATCACTAGCGTTCGCCTTAGCCAACTCCTTCACGACTAACGGAGCTCGCTGGAAAATCAAACGACGGCTTTAACTTCTGGATATTCGGCAGCGTTGCCACAACGGACCAAATGGCTTCGCTCGCATCTTTCTCCGCCGCCATTACGGAACTACAACACAAACTAGCGCACAGCATCAATGTCATCGTTCTCAGCCACTCCCTCTGTTCGCTGATTGGACAGGTAGAAAATTAACCGGAGACATCTGACTCACGTACCTCAAGCCCAGACCTAGTACCGAAGCAAAAAGTTAAAATTGAGCGGAAGTACGTAGGAGGGCAGAGCCAGGCTAACCTAGACCCATGTCAGAATGTCAAAATGCAAAAACACAAGAATCTACATTTTGGGACAGGTCAAGTTCAGTTTGGGACGGTTCATTTTGCACTTCGGGACGGATGGGACAGTGTGGAAAAAAGTTAGTTGTGAGCCCTGGCTCTGTGGTGGGTCTAGTGGAGGCTGTTTGGTGGGTCTAGTGGAGGCTGTGTGGTGGGTCTAGTGGAGGCTTTGTGGTGGGTTTAGTGGAGACTGGGTCTAGTGGAGGCTGTGTGATGGGTTTAGTGGAGACTGGGTCTAGTGGAGGCTGTGTGATGGGTTTAGTGGAGACTGGGTCTAGTGGAGGCTGTGTGATGGGTTTAGTGGAGACTGGGTCTAGTGGAGGCTGTGTGATGGGTTTAGTGGAGACTGGGTCTAGTGGAGGCTGTGTGGTGGGACTGGGGATGTGGGGATGCTGTTTCCTGTGTAAATGGTAAAATAGACCCATCTTTCATAGAAGATAAGAAAAGAGCTAAGGCAACTATTCCAAGACACAGAGACAGCCTGGTCATTACTACCTCAGTTGTGTCTCTCTCTCCCCCATCTCTCTCTCGCTCCCATCTCAGTTTTTCTCCTGCTCTCTTTCCCTCCCTCTTCCCTTCACTCCTGTCCTCATCTCTTTTCAATAGTTATTTTGCTTTCATATGATTTCCTTCTCTGACTTTCTCTGTCTCATTGCCTGCTCCGAGTAAGTTGGCCTGGTCCCTGTGTTGCTAAGCAACAGGATGTGTGTGTGTGTGTTGTTGTGGTAAAGTCAGGCGCTCTCAAAAGAACGTCTATCATTTCTGTTAGTCCAGAATACAGATCTGAAGCAGTAGGGTAGTATAGATAAAAGGATGACTATCCCATGTAAGAATTCTGAGGAGGAGGATGATGATGAGAGGGATGCAGGTCAGAGGGAGTACAGGGGAGCGAGGCGAGGAGCAAAAATGAAGAAAAAAGGGCCCGATGACCCTGTTGAGAGAGACGGGCGTTCTGGGCCGATAGTGGTCAGAAAGAGAGAGAATCCGGGGGAGGGGGGGGAGAGAGCGAGCTGGGATTTGCCATGCTCAGAATTGAATATTAGATGGGAGTAATTGGATTCGTACCCTCACAGCCCACTCCCTCCACCCTGCTCCTGTCATGTTCCAAGAGGAACTAAGGTGGCTGCAAGCCTCCCAGCCCCTCCTGACAGAACGATCTGGAGAGACCAGGACTGCTGCTGGCAGTCAAGGCTGGGGATGGACATCTTCGTTCAGCTCCCCTCCACTGGAGCTCCTGTACCTATGTGTGTGTGTTGTGCAGGTCAGGGGCTGCAAGGACCCACCCTGGGCGCTGGTTGCCAGGATACAGGAGAGTGGCTCCGCCTGGCTCTATTTACACACTAAACAGGGCCGCACATCTAACACTCAGCACCTCACCATTCTACACACACACACATCTACTCCCTCACTGACTGTCTTATGAAATTTAAATACAGCTTCATGGGGGATGAGGCTGGGGATGAGGTCAGGCCAACACACAACGTTAGTTGCTGTTTGAACGATAGGGACAGGCCTGTGGTTATGGAGTCACTTTGAATGAAATGACCCCCACCCTTCTCTCTCACACACACACACCCCGCAGTGCAGCTGCTATGTGGTCTTCTGTAGGTTATTAGAATGGGAGCAGCTGTCTGGAGAGGAGAATGTGAGTGCTGTGTGTTGGGGTAGGCGTGGTGTTGGTGGTGGGGGGGGGGGGGGGGGGGCTTTTATCTCTGCCGTAGCAGCAGGGGCCTTCAGAACACCCCTCATCAGCAATGGGTGTGTTTGTGTGTGCCTATGCACGTGCGCTCACGCCTTTGTGTGGATATTCCTCTGTGTGTGTCAGTTAGAGACGGAGAAAGGGAGCAGGAGGAGAGAGCGGCGTCCTGCAGTGAGCTGAAGAGCTGGCCTCCGTCTGACCGCAGTGGGAGTGGCTCCTGGGAGGGGGGGAAGCGAGGGATTCGGGGGGGGGGGGGGGGAGCGTGCGTGTGTGTGTGAGCTGGCAGGCTTCTGTCCTCATGCAGAAGAGAAGGATATCTCTCCTCCCCCACCTAGCCTTGGTCTCACACAGGGCCTCTGATGTCACCTCAACAGCATGTTTTCATATCTGGAAGTACAGTCAGCCCCTGGAGCTTCAGGTTGACATCAGCAATAAAGCTGGAGTTGCTGTTTGTCGCTCTCTCTTTTTGTTTGTTCGTTGAGTGTATAGTACTCGAGTACTTACTATATTAGTAAATACTATATTAGTACTTACGTTAGTGGAAAGTTCTGGACGAAAGGACCATGAACATCTGTTAAGTCTAGCTGCTGCTTTAGAACCTTGTTTGTTTGTCTGGCGTTTTGTCACAGTGGAGTTGGGATCTCTTTCTGGATCTCAGAGCCATGGCTAAGGTTCACAGGAAGTGATGTGTAAGAGGCAGATTTGATTGGAGGTTTTTTAATGTATACTATTAAAATGATTAACTGTTGATTATGAGCAGTTCTGTCCTGGATTTGAATGCAAACCACACAAGCAGTGAGCAGTGAGGTAGGCAGCCTGCCTAATGGGTTGTATTACAGTAGGTATCACAGTAGTGGAGGCCAGGGGGCGGGGAAGGACTGACCAGGGGTCAGTCTTAGTAAACACACCTCCAATGGCATCTTATCAAAGAGCTCATTCAGCCCTCCTCACCCTGAATCAGCCAATGGCACGGCGCCCTGGAGGGAGAAGGCCGTCAGAGCTCACCTGTGCTTGAACCCTCCCCCGTCTTTCCACCAATCATAGGCCAAGGCGCCATTCTGGTCCACAAGCAAACTATCTGAGATGTTCACAAACTTTGAAATCTTCTGGAGATGGATAGAGACAGAGAAAAGGGAAAGAGATGCTGAACAGAGGTGAGGAGAAAGACTGATGGTGTACTCATGTTGAAAGTGGAAGCAGCAGGATCGAGTGTTGGATTAGGGCTTTTACTGTACCTACCAGTAAGCAGGCCCTGAGCTCATATGGGATGAATTACAGCTGGCAGGCTCAGTCTAACACGCACACACACATATAGATAGCAGATGCCGTGTAGCCTTTAATTAGGATGGAAAAGTCAGGCGACAGGAAATTTGGCTTGTGTTTTGGAATGGATGTTATTGTCTTTCCTGTGTGTCATGTTCCTGGTGGTGTGTGTGTGTGTGTGTTCCACTTCCTGTTAACAGATGATAGCACACACATGCAGACACCCCACAGCTCAGCCCCGGCCATACTGCCAAAACACCACATTCTGATCCACAGTCTGATCTGGTTACAGCGGACAAGGAGGAGATTTGTACCTTTATTATTTGGAGAAAATGAGATATATTGTGATGTAAGCAGCCATGGCCGCGCGTGCTTGTTGTTTTTCCATCTCATTCTGTTATAGTTTATAGATCCTTAAATAGGAGGGTGCTTATTGTTCCCGAGATCGTGTTGACCTAATTTGAGCTGTGTATGTGTGTCATGCTGCGTGGTTTGTTTATCTCCAAGAGTAGGTGACCTCAACGCCACTGTGTGCATGGTGTGGGGTAAAGTGGGTGTGTGGGAGGCACTAAAGGCCAGAAGGGGGAGGGAGAGATGGAGCGATGAAGGGATGATGGGAGGTGGAAAGAGAGAGCACGCAAGGCCTGTGGTTTGCTCCGTCTCACTTACCTTATGCCGGGAAGAGAAGAGAGCAGGAGGCCTCTGTAGCTCCTAGCTGGCTGTCTGACTGACTGGCTGGCTGTTTGCCTGACTGGCTGTTTGCCTGGCTGGCTGGGGGATATAAATAGCCGGCTTTGAATAGAAGGCTGCCGAGGGATAGAGAGAGATGTGGGGCGGTGGGGGAGGACTTTGGCGCCAGGGCAGAGCAGAATGCCCAGTGTCCCTGTGTGGAATAGGGGAAGGTTCGGCCCAACCATCGCTGCACACACATTATCACACACACACACACACACAGGCAAGATAAAATGCATTACGAGGGGAAAAGGGAAAATATTGTGAAACTCTATGGATCATTTATTTATGGTAGCATCCTCTCCATGAGAAAAGGGGAACCTAAAGAGAATCCCGGAGCAGAGTGTGGATATTTAACTACTCAGACCTGGGTAAAATGGTAGGGTAAGAGGGTAGAGTAGAAGGGTAGAGTAGAAGGGTAGAGTAGAAGGGTAGAGTAGAAGGGTAGAGTAACAGGGTAGAGTAACAGGGTAGAGTTACTCTAGAGTAACAGGGTAAGAGTCAGAGCAGGGTAGGAGACATCGCAGGAGACAGGGCAGCAGACAGGGCAGCAGACAGAGCAGGAGACAGGGCAGGAGACAGGGCAGGAGACAGGGCAGGAGACAGGGTAGGACACAGCACAGGGTAGGAGACAGGGCAGGGTACCAGGGCAGGGTACCAGGGCTGTGGGAGCTGTTGTCCAAACATGCCAGAGCCATGAAGACATTCCTCAGCTGTTACTGAGAGGCTCGGAGCTGCTGCTGCTATTGCACCATACCTGTCACGCTCCACAACATGTTATTTAAGCTGACCCTTCAACTGGTCCACTCCCTTTTGACAGTGCTAGTTCTGTGTGCCAAGAGGGAGTGCAAATGACTCTTTCTGAATCCCTCCGTTCCTCATTCCTAGAGTGCATTTAGCTAATTCACCACCACAAGCCACACACCAACTAGCCTGAATTAGACAAACTGCTTCTTCTCCAGCTTCCTCCCCTGCTCTCCTCTCCCTGCTCCCCTGCTCCTGTCCTCCCTGCCCTCCTGCCAGCCAGGAAGAGGTATTGTGTGGATGAAGCCTGATGGACCGGCTAACTTGGAGTGACCGAGCGGAAATGTGTTAGAAGAGGGTCTGTGAATGAACAGGTGCTAACGTGGTCTTTCTCTCTCGCCCTCCCTCCCCCCTCTCCCCCTTCTCTCCTGTGGCAGACGCTCGATGACGATGCAATGGCAGCGTGAATGAGGTTTGGCGTGGCGAGAGCTGAACGATGCCCAAGGGTGGGGGTTCCAAACTCCCCCAGCTGGAAGACTTCCCCCTCAGCACCGACATGGTGGAGAAGCAGGGTGGGAAGAAGGTAGGAAGCTCGCCTGGACATACACACATGCACACACATGCACACACATGCACACACACACCCTGAAACACATGAAGCAACACACGCCCACACAGTTTCACCCAGTTTGCAGATTCAAAATATTCATGCCTGCTATGTTAGGCCTATGTTGGGTAGACTTCGTGGCCGTTTCTCATTTCCAGTTTTGTATGCCAGTTTTAATAGTGTAAGATATAATTTAGCATTGTTACAAAATACAGTAGGGCTGGGTGATGAATCGGTAAGAAAATATTATCGAAGTAATGACTTCCCTCAATAAAGATATCGTAACACAAATTCATTTTCAATAATGTCGATAGAGAATAATTAGGAACAGCAGTCCACTTAATTTCTGTGGTGCAGCAGGAAGTTGCGGAGAAATGGTATACACCCACTCAAATACACTGAGCACCTCGAGTGGAGTAGCTAATATTAACTGCGGAAAATGAGTCTTGTTGCCGAAACGGTGGCAGCGATAGCCATGGCGAGGGAGCAACTTCCAATCAAGAAATTATTTACAAAAAGGGTTCATCTTCAGTTATTTGGAAGTGGTTTGGCTTTTTGAAATCCGACAAAGAGCAAAACAATGTTCGGTGCAAATTGTGTCGTAAACAGGTGGCTACCAAGTCTGGTAACGACAAACCTTTTTTACCACCTGAAGCAAAATCACATGTTGGAACATGCAGAAGGTATTGATAAAAACCAAGGTTTTAAAAAGCTTAAGTTACTTGACCTCAGGTACGTGCTCCCTGGCCGCAAACATTTCTCTCACACCGTGCTGCCTAAACTTTATGCCAAGCGTAGGGAAAAAGTAGAGGAACAGACTTATTTTGATAGCCTACCACTACGGATCTGTGGTTTATCTTCTTATTATCGTTATCGAATGGAAATATAAATATCTATGGTGATAATTTTGTACCCATATCGCCCAGCCATAAAATACAGTACGTTTTTACATTTAGTCATTTAGCAGACGCTCTTATCCAGAGCGACTTACAGTAAGTACAGGGACATTCCCCGAGGCAAGTAGGGTGAAGTGCCTTGCCCAAGGACACAACATCATTTGCCACGGCCGAGAATTGAACCGGCAACCTTCTGATTACTAGCCTGATTTCCTAACCGCTCAGCCACCTGACTCCTTGTCAGATTTTCTTTATGCCAAGGACACTTGTTTTAAAACTACATTGACGACTTGATTGTCTTCTGCCCATGCTTGATAGGACATGCTTTTGAGAAAACTCTGGCTGTTCTGTTACCCAGTGCTGGTAGCTCAGGATGCAAAGCCATGTTTGCTGTGACCATGGCTCAGCTCATCATGGTCCCACTGTCCACAATCCTGTGACAATTCTCATGATGGCTGCTGCAGGTCTGGTCTAGTATGGACCATCCAGTTCTGGAGGTGTCTCATGGCTACACAGCACGATGTGTCAAATGGGAAACCCTTGATAGAACACAGTCACCTGTCGTCTTATGATTCATGAGTGGCCCAGCTAAACCTGACCCACAAACAAATACACTGAGCTACCCCAGTTGCTGACAGAGGTCAACTCCAGGCTGTATACATGCCCTTCAGCCCAGTCGCCAGACCAGCCAGTGTAATGGCTTCCCTGGGCCCCAGTGTGACTGGCCCACGGCTCTACATGGAAGAGTAGTTAGGATGAGAGGGAGCTTGTTCTTCTCAGCTAGCATATGTCCCTGGCTCTAGAGTCATACCCCTGCCCATCCTCTCTAAGCTAGCTTCACGGACAATCGTGGAGCAACAGTTGGAGCTGCTGTCACAGTTCTTCATGTATGTGTGTGTGTCTGGTGCCTGGGTTCAGACCACAGCAAGTCCACAGGTGAGCTGTTTATCGGCTGGATATACCGGGGCCCCTGGGGGAACACACACCAGAGCAATAATCCTCCCTAGACATCTGGGTCTGGTACTAGAGACACAGCTATTCATACTGTCTATGGTTTAACTCCTTAGCCTAGGTGTGTTTGCATACTGTGTTTGTGTTAGCAAAGCCATGCTACGTAGCTGAGCTGTTCCGTCCTCATGTCAGCGGCTCATCCGATGGACAGGCCAGGTTATGTGTTTGGCCAGCCATAGAGAGGCTCAGAGCTCTGGGAAGCTAGCCTGGCCTGTATGCTACAGATCTAAGCTGCTGTCTGACGTGTGATCTAATGGGATGTATTTGGGTCTTGTGGAGGAGAGCTAGCTGGCTAGATTAACGCTCTGGGGTTTATTTAGATCCTGTACACACATATAGACATCAAACATAGCAGGATTCCAGGCAGTCAAACATACAGTCAAACATAGGCTGTACTTACCTACAGACCAAAAACTGGACCGGCATACAGACAAGACTATTTGATAGAGGGTTGGTGTATTCAATTGTAATAGGCTGTCGTATGGTCCATGCATTTTGGTGATTGGATTTTGGATTTTAGAATTAATTGGGTTAGCCTAATCTAAGAGATAGAGGTTTGTGTGCGTAGTCTTGTGTTTCACCTGTCTTAATATCTGTTTGTATCTGATTCATTGTGTTATTGTGGTTTGTTTGTGTGTTAAAGCTGTCAGTAGGACCTAGGCGCAGACTGATGAGGTCATGCTAACGGCTGGGTCAGCAGTGTTAAGGTGTTGCTGGTGTGCAGGCAGGCAGGCAGGCAGGCATGGATGTACACCACTCTGCACTGGATTGCATCAGACTGTTGGGGAGGGTGGAGGAAACGAGGCAGGGGGCGGGACAGAAAAGGGGTGGCATAGAGAACGAGGGAGGAAGAGCAAAGAGAGCGGGAGGGTGGGGGAGAGAGTGTGCGTGCGTGCGTGCGTGCAAGGGAGGAGAAAAGGAGCAGGAGAAAGAGAGCGAGGACTATTGCTAGGAGACCTATAACCAGGGTGTTGTGATGGCAGCTTTGAAGCCCTGGCTCTCACAGCTGTCTTCTAATTCAGCTCTCTCTCCTATCCTCCATGTGCCACAAAGCACCATCGAGAACAGATTCTTTGTTTCTGTTGTGTGTGTGTGTGTGTGTGCATGTTATAACCACCTGCTAAAGTAACGTGTGTTACTTTTTGTGTGTTTCTGAATGCTGTGAGTGTGGGGGGGTGGCGGCAGGGTGTGTTTTTGTGGAGCTAGGAGCTAGCAGAGGCTGTTTGTCTCTACTGTAACATGACATCATAGTCTCATGACTGGGGCCAGGCAGGAGGCTGGGGCCAGGCAAGAGGCGTGGCAGAGCATGGGCTGAGGGAGGGAAGGGAGGGGCCTAGCTAGAGCTGCAAACACAGAGAAAAAGAGACCGAAAGAAGAATAGAGCGGAGACTAGACAGACTCACAGAGAAGGAAAGAGATCCGGAGAGCTTGAGAGAGGGCAGAGCTAGAGTAAGGAGAAGAGGAGGAGGGATAGTGTGTTCTGCAGCTAGCTCTCTCTTTCTCTCTCCCTGTGGTCTCCACGTGGTCTTAAAGACACACACCCGGTTCCACACTCAGCTTTAGACTAATCTCTCACTCACACACCACTTCCTGCCAGCTTGTTGTTTGAAATCAGTGTGTGGTTCAGCTTTTACAGATGGACCAGTTCAGTTCCTTGTAGCTGCCTAACCAGACCTTGTCCGCCGTGGCGCTAAGTCAGGGGTTAGGTGCTCCACATTCTTGCACCAGCTGTAGGGCCGCAAAGGCTGTGTTCCACATCACAGACAGATCATCAGCACGCTCATGTAGTGGAGTGGACCTGTTAGCTGTAAGGGCCCCAGTCATAGCTGGCCAGCCCTCATGGCTGTACTTCAGTCTTCTGGAGCGACCCAGGCTGGGCGGCTGACTGGACCACCACTTCCAGAGCGTCCTTTCTCTCCCACCCACTCAGGCCTCGGATTGGTTCCACTTGCTGTGCTCCTCAGAGCTGCTGTCCCTTTGGACCCAGTAGGCCCTGCCGTCGGGCCGGCTGCAGCACAGTTCCATAGAAGAATCATGTTCTGCACAGCCCCAGGCTGGAGGAGGCTGGAGCAGACAGACTGCTTTGGGAGGGGACACAGCTGCTGCCTGTCCACTCGTTGTCTCTCTCTCTGTATCTCTATGTGCCTACACTTCTATCTTCAGTTAGGCCTGAAAAACTGCTACTGCATTATGTATAGTGATTTAGGTCTCGGTGTCACCAAAGGTCCTCGACACATGTTTTTGTCTCTCATTCACCTACATCTATGCTGGTCGCGTGACAGTTGTTTCTGTTCTGTCGTTTGTCCCGCAGGATAAAGATAAAGTACTGTCAAACAAGACTCCTAAACCCGACCGCAGCGATGGCGTCAAGGAGATGAAGGAGAAGGCTCCCAAGAGGAAGCTGCCCTTCACAGTAGGAGCCAATGGAGACCAGAAAGACTCTGATTCAGGTGAGACGCGAAGACACCACTTTCTCTCTCGCCAGTCAGGAAGTAGCCATTTGCGGTGGGAGAGAAGGGGTTGGAAGGGTCGGGGAGGGGTACACACACAGCTGACTGCAGGGTTGGCAGAGTATGTGTGTGTGTGTGGGTACCTAATCCAGGCTCCACTGCTGGAGTGGTGGATGGAACAGGAGAAGACCACACGTATTAGGAACCAATTACTGCAGGATTTGTCCAACACAAGGGTGAACAGAAGCCCAGGGTGAGGCAGGACACCCACGTGTTTTCTTTAATATGGGGGAGTGGGAGCAGCCTGCTGCTTATTTGACCGGGGCTCAGGAGAACGTTTGTTGATGATGGTCAGGATCAACGTGGGCTTTAATACTAGAAATCTGCGCAAGATCCAGCCCCATCTTCTCAGCTGTATCATCACCTGGATTGGCTTTGTCAACCAGTTTTGCCAGTTGAGGCTGAGATAGAGGCCAGGTTAGCTGCACTAGCTGAGTTGGTGGTGCTTTTGTCCAAGTCAGGACTGGTCTGTGTGGCTTCAGAGCTGTTGTTTGTGTTGTTGACATTGGCTGCTACTCCTAGAGGACTGGCCAAGCAGCTAACGAAAGGAAGGGTTAACAGCTGGCTGAGTACATTTGCTTTAATATTATGATAGTCACTACAAGTTAGCATAGCGTTTACGTCATTGAAACAGTACTTCCTCTGTCGGTTTCTAGTGGGATATTTTGTGTCATTTTGGAGCGCACTTTTCATGTTTGAGACCTGGTGGAAATGTGTGTGTGTGAACTAGCCTGAAGGTGTGTGTGATCAAGGATGAGCATGTGTGTGTGTGAGCTAGCCTGAAGCTAGCCCTGTGAAGAGGCGTGACCCCTCGCTACTCTCCAACAATGGTCTGAGGGCCTATTGTCATGGTAATGTGATCACCGCCTCTCGTTCCCTGCCAGTGAGTAGGCTGTTTTCCCCCTCCATAACAGACTCAGTAATTTATCTGTCTTCCTCTTTCAGCTCTCCTTTTGTCATCTTTCTGTCTTCCTTCTACTCGATCTTTGAGAATAATATCCTCTCAGCTTTCACTGTGTTGGTTATTTGTAGAATCATCTCTGTTCTCTGTGAGCCGTAGCACAATGTACGACCAATTTGTGTTTTAGACTGAACACTGTCTTTGGGTTTCAGGAGTTGCCTGGATGTTTGTGGCTCAGCACTCCCAGGTCTGTTGTTACCTGGCTGGTTCCCTTCCTGCTGTGTCATTGTCTCTCCCATACACTAACCAGCAGGCTACTTCACACCTGCCCACTCAAACGTGCCCTGCTTGTCTGTCTGATGTCTATCTCCCCACACCTGTGTGTCTGTGCATGCGTGTGTTATGGCTGGGCGATATATACAAAAAAATTATATCTCGATGTTGTCCAAAAATGTACGATATTCGATATATCTCAATATGTTTGCATTTAAATCATAAAAAAAACATGATTTTCTTTTGCCTCCATTAGAAAACAACCAAAACAAATTCAAGCAGTTGCCATAACATGGTACTTGCAACTTGACAAATGGACCTCAGTGTGAGTGCGAGTGCAATTTTCAGACACACAAACTGTGTGTGTGTGAACACTGAGTTTTTTTTTAAATATTCGATATTCACGATATTTTCAAATTTTACATCGTCGTCAAAATGATTGTGATATCATCGCTAATATTTGATATACCACCCAGCCCTAATGTGTGTGTGTGTCTGCGTGTGTGTATCTGTGCAATTGTGTGTGTGTCTATAATCCATTTGTGTGTGTGTGTCTGTGCAATTGTGCGTGCCTGTGCGCTTGTGTGTGAGAGTTCCGGTGCTTCAGGTCTGCTGGTAGATGGGACATTCTTTACCACAGATGTCAATGCTTCCAGAGACGGCACCGTAACAGTAATTATAAAAATGATGAATTGTAAAGCCTATCAGGTTGGGCCTGTTCTGTAATCTCTGTGGTTGTCTATTCTCTGACTCCTGCAGTGGGCTAGCCTTCACTCTCTGGCCCTCCCTCTGGCCCTCAGCTCATCCCTCCCCTGCCTCTCACAACATCTACAGCGAAGGGATCATTTTAGTCTTGCGTTAGCATTAAGCATTAGCCCCGGACCGATGGCTGCTCCTGTGTGATCTGGCTGGCTTGTTTGGTGCTGCAGCAGTGGGGCCTGTTTTGGAGAGCTCTGGGTTAGCTGTGTGTAGAGCTGTGTGAAGAGCTGTGTGAAGAGCTGTGTGTAGAGCTGTGTGTAGAGCTGTGTGTAGAGCTGGGGCGAGTGGGAGGGAGAGACAGTGTGTTGCTCAGATCTGCTGCTGCCCACGCTTCACTTGCACTGGCAGGCTCACACACATACACACACTCGGTCTCTTCCTAACTTGCTCTGAAGTATGCACGTATACGGATTCACATAGGTCTACACATGCTCTGTACGCCGTCTGTGTTGAAGATCCACAGTGTTTGGGAGTCAGGTGGGAGTCAGGGAGTCAGGTGGCTGAGCTGTTAAGGAATTGGGCTAGTAATCAGAAGGTTGCTGGTTCGATCCCCGGCTCTGCCAAATGACGTTGTGTCCTTGGGCAAGGCACTTCACCCTACTTGCCTCGGGGGGGGGGGAATGTCTCTGTACTTACTGTAAGTCGCTCTGGATAAGAGCATCTGCTAAATGTAAATGTTTGGAGTGACAGGTTTTGTGTGAGACTGCTGTACCTGGCAGTAGACCAGGACATTCTTACCTGCGCCTTCACTCTCTATTACTGCACTCCCTATTCATCTCTCTCTCTCTTCTATCTTTTCTCTCTTTTTGCTCTCTCACTCACCTGCCGTCATTACTTTCGTAAAGCCCAAAGTATGTCCTGCGGCCATTTCCTGCTTCCCCTGCATTCACGTCCTGTTAGTTCTCTATCTCTCTCTCTTGTGTGGGTGTGTGTATTTATGTCTAGCAGAGGAAGCTGTTACAACAGTCAGATCTCAACAGACTGGTATGGCCTGCTCAGACACGACGCTCCACCTCTGGTTGCATCCTCATTGGCTGTCAAGCATTCCCTGGTCCAGAAGAAAAGAATGTAATAAACTTTGTATCTGCCTTCTAGAATTTGTTGGAATGAGAACACCTGGCTAGTCTGGTCTTGCTATCTCAAAGGTTCAGCTCGGTCACAATCTTCTGGTTAATGACTCTGTTAAGTCATGGGCTCATATTATAAAATCGCTACTGTCTTGTCCTGTTCCTTGGTTTAGGGGACTGAAATGCGTTGCCTAATGTTCTGAGGCTGCCAGCTTGGTCTTAAATGTTGTTGTCTGTTCTCTCTAGATTAGTTATGGCTTGGAAAAGGTCCAGGAGGGAAGCAAGCATAGTCTGGTCCACAAGCTAACAGCTAACTAGATAGGTCTGAACAACTGTAGGCCCAACTCCTATTCTACCTTTAAGATAAAGTGGTGTGTGTGTGTGTGTGCGTGTGTGTGTGTTGATGTATTAATCATTATTACGCATTCCCAACTCCTTTCAGATGATTTTTTGTGTGGTGAAAGGTTACCATGCACTGGTGTTGATGTAGTCTTTACTATATTTAATATTCTTCCCTGGTTCTTATTAGAAGCAAAGATCGCAACATGTAATCAGGGACTGGCATCGTTCTCTTCTGAACTGAAGACTATTAAATCCTCACATTATTCCGTCTGTGTCTCTCCTAATGGTAAACCGAGCTCATTATAGCACTGGGGCTCCGTGCAACCCAGAACAGGCCAGAAAAGTGTTTTCAAGCCCTTTCATTTCTCCACAGCCCTTCAAAAACAACATGTTTGGACTGTTTCTGTGGTTCACGCTGTTTAGGTCTGAGCTGAAGGAATGTGTCTAAATGGCAAATGCCTGAGAGAACGGGGAGAGTGCATCAGGGGTGGGGGGCACATTTTCTCTAAGTGTTTGCAGATGGTAGGGAAAGTTCATCAGCTCTCTCTCTCTCCCCGCTATGGAAAAATGAAGCCTGGAAAGAGAAGGCCCGGAGCCACCGGAAGCCATCTTTCCTGCCTCCGCTGATGATGTTTGGTGGCCTTGAGCTGAGCTGCGGCAGGGGCCTTACGCTTGATCTCTGATGGCTACTGAACGACAGGGGTCAGCCAGTATTGTTGTGGTGGTCACGCCTAGCGTACTCTGGTTACGTTAGCCCACAAATCTAGGCTGCTGGAGATGTGGAGACGTAAGCCAGTCATGCCAACAGGAGCGACAGCTGTGTCTCCTTTATTTATGCTATTGGATTGCCAATGATTGATTGGGTGTTTGCATGTGCTGGTGTTGTGCGGAGAAAACATTGCGTCCCCTTCCATACACTAGCGGAAATAATTTATAGGTGTGTCTTTCAACGGCAGCTGCCATTGGCCATTGTGTGGTGATCCCACTAACCAGCCCGTTAACCAGTCGGCCCATTGACCTTGGCCAGGCTGGATTGAAATGTACACCAGTGGCCATTTTGTTATCCATGTCAGTCTGCCAAGTCACGCCCTCCCAAAGACATAAACAGACCAGAGACAGCTGACTCCTCCCTGCCTCTTGGGCAGCTCCGTAATCTCTCATTAAATTCACCAGCCCTGCCAGCCGTAGCGCCCCCCAGAAGGTAGATAGGCCCAGCTGGGACAGAGGAGGGGGACTAGCTGAGGAACAGAAGATGGAATGGCTTTGGGATGGGAATTGTTGTCAAGGAGTAGATGAATGTTGTCTTGGCCTAGTAACCTATCTGTCGTAGTGGTCAGAGATGAGTCCAGTTGATTGAAGCAAGTTCAAGTGGATTTGCCCTTTTTCGTGTTTGCGTAGTAGGTCGAACTGGTGTTTTTGTGTAAAAACAAAGGCAAAACTATTGTTTCCCAATGAGCATCACGGTGTGCTACTCTGTTGCTCTCCACCCATGTCCCATTCCCTCACCTCTCTCTCATCTCTTCTCTTTTCTCTCCGTACAGAGAAGCAAGGTCCGGAGAGGAAGCGCATTAAAAAGGAGCCCACCAACTCCAGGAAGGCCAGCCTGCCGTTTGGGATGGGCATGCCAGGGATCCGGGCCGGGTACCCCCTCTCCGAGCGGCAGCAGGTGGCTCTGCTCATGCAAATGACGGCTGAGGAGTCCGTCAACAGTCCAGGTGCGTGTTTGTTATGTAGACCACGTCTCTGGGAGGGTGACAGAGGGGGTCTGGGGAAGGGGATGGAGGGGGGCAGGCGAGTGGATCTGTGCTGATACCCTGTTCCTCTCCTCCTTGTTGCCGTTAGCAAGCTAGTTAGCTGTCCCAGCTACACAATGTTCCCATGTTTCATTAAAGAGCAAAGAGCACTCTTTTAATTTGAATTCAATTAACCAAAATAACCCTCAACAGTTCCTATTATTGTTGTCAGCTCACTGCTGAATGAGTTGGTCCATGTTTTGAATGCCCCAGAGATAAAAACGAAACATTCCTGTACTGAAGCTGCTGTGGGGTTTGGTTGTGGAATGTAGCATGGGACCATTATGGAAATGAAAGTGGTTTCCCTCTGGGGGGTTGAGCTTGTCTGAGAAGGACTAATAGAGCAATCTCAGCCCTCTGCCAAAACCACAGAGCATCCGGAGACCAGGCAGACAGGGCTCTTGTTTATTTTATATCTCATCTGCTTTCTGCTATTAGATTAGACTGACCAAGCATTTCCTCCCGAGTGCTGCATTTTGGATGTCTGGTGATTTAAAACACTTGATGCCAGTGTTGTATAATGCCATGTCTCACCTCTGGTAATCCCCTTAGTTGATAAATACGTAGATCATTGCATCAAGTCTCAGTTTTGGGTAATCCATTTGGTTTCATTTGGATCCAAGTTTTTGTTAGAGTGAGATCCTGTGCTTCCAGTCACCCACCATTCTCCCTTTAGCCTATGGCTACAGGACATAACATAAATTAAGTGAGTTTCCAATAGAATTTGGGACAATGTGCTACAAACTCAATAATGTAAATATGATTAAGGTTTTTCTTTAATCCACTAAATGCAATGAAGAGAGCTCACACTAAATGGATCCACAGCTCTGCTGACAACCTTAATAGCAAGACTGCCATCCAGAGGCCAAGTCTTGAACAAAGTTATTTTGAATCAAACAACACTTACTTTACATTTTATATTCAAATATATTTTCTATCCAAGTGTCAGGCAAAAAGTGCATGTAGAAAATACAGCTGATGATGAAGGATCAGATGTGCATATTTTAACAGTATAACAGTCATATTCAAGGATCAGTCTTTATTTAGTCTGTATTTTTTATTTAGGTACAGCACACAGTAACCATATCTCAACTACTAGGCACGGTGAACAGTAATACTATCACAACTACAGTGCCACAATAACATCTCAACTACAATAGCGCATACTACAGTGCAGAAAAATCAACAAATTCAAAATGCAGCATCAACCAATTTTGTGGGTGCAGACCTGTCATGTATTAGTGTTCTTTTTGTTCCGCTTGTGCCATGTTTATTGATCAGAATGACTATTGGGTTTCTATTTGTTGAATATAAAGACATTCCTTGTCCTTTCAGACACAACACCAAAGCATCAGTCACAGTCGAGTCTGGGTCAGAAGGGAACGCCAAACTCTGCATCTAAAACCAAAGACAAAGTGAACAAGCGCAACGAGAGGGGCGAAACGCGACTGCACCGGGCAGCCATCCGCGGGGAGGCACGCCGCATCAAGGAGCTCATCAGCGAGGGAGCCGATGTGAATGTAAAAGACTTTGCAGGTGAGAGGAGCTGTCATTCGCAATGGGTCCTATCTTCTGCTCTACCCGTCCACCTCTCCATCCCTCTTTTCTGTGGTCGTATGATCATGACAAACTCCCTTTCTTGCTGCCTGTAGGCTGGACTGCATTGCATGAGGCGTGCAACAGGGGCTACTACGATGTGGCCAAGCAGCTGCTGGCAGCCGGGGCGGAGGTCAACACCAAGGGTCTGGATGACGACACCCCTCTACACGACGCATCCAACAACGGACACTTCAAGGTCTATATACTGGCCGCCTTGTTCTGGCCTTGTACATTTACATTACATTTAGTCATTTAGCAGACGCTCTTATCCAGAGCGACGTACAGTACGTACAGGGACATTCCCCCCGAGGCAAGTAGGGTGAAGTGCCTTGCCCAAGGACGCAACGTCATTTGGCAGAGCTGGGAATTGAACCAGAAACCTTCTGATTACTAGCCCAATTCCCTATCCGCTCAGCCACCTAACTTCCTTTGTACACTCAACGCTTACCAACACTATAAAACCCCAAGCAAGCACCTTAAGAATTGCTAAACATTGATGTGTGCATTCCCCTCAGGTGGTAAAGTTGCTTCTAAGGTATGGAGGGGACCCTCGTCAGAGTAACCGGAGAGGCGAGACTCCATTAAAGGTTGCCAACTCCCCGACCATGCTGAATCTGCTGCTTGGAAAAGGAACTTACACCTCGAGTGAGGAGAGTTCATCAGGTATGTGAATTGTTAACCCATTTTTACACTTCAGACATTCTTACCTGCTCGCTCGTCTAGTTTAATGCCCAGAACGGAATAGCTATATCAGTTTAGGCAGTGAACGTGTTTAGCTCATTTTTTGTTTTTCCTCTGCTTTTCTACCCAGAATCCTCAGAGGAAGAAGATGCTCCTTCGTTTGCTCCTTCCAGCTCAGTTGATGGCAACAACACAGACTCTGAATTTGAGAAGGGCCTCAAGTTAAAAGGGAAGAACTTGGACCCGCCCAAGTGTGCTGTCACCCCTGTCAAGGACGAGTACGAATTTGACGAGGATGATGAGGAAGAGCGTGTCCCTCCGGTGGATGACAAACACCTCCTGAAAAAGGAATTCCGCAAGGACCCCGTTAGCAAGGCCAACAGCTTCATCTCAATACCCAAGATGGAGGTTAAAACCTATTCCAAAAGCAACTCGCTCACACCAAAGAAGGCTGTCCGGCGTATTATCTCGGACAGCAACAGCTCAGATGAGGATGATAGGACGTTGAGTTATACTACACCGACTCCTCGGCAACCGCCATCGGCAACTAACTCCAAAGCTCGGGACTCTGCCACCCTGAGCTCCAAGCAGCAAAAAGAAAAGAATAAAGTCAAAAAGAAAAGGAAGAAGGAGACAAAAAACAGCGTCAGTAAGGAGGTGCGCTTTAACAAAGTCAACGACAAGTTCTGCACCTCGGACTCTGAGTGTGAGGACCTGGAGAGTGAGGATGAGAAGGGCTCGATGCAGAGCTTGAACTGTGTAAAGGACTCCTCTGGGAGCGTTAAAGAATCCTCCGTCTTCAATGCCTCCTCCTCTTCTCATGGGGGCTTGAACTCTCAGAAACAGGCACCGTCACTGGCAGAGCAGCACCCAAAGCAGTGGAGGACTGATGGCTGGAAGACTGTGTCGTCTCCTGTGTGGTCAGACGTCAGTTCCCTCTCGGACTCGGTCAGAACCAGTGAGTCGGACTACTCTTCAGCTGACTCGAGTGTAGAGTCAGTAAAACAGGTGAAGAAGAAAGCCCAGGAGAACAGGAAGAAGAATAACAATGTGCATGCGAATGCACTGGACAAAAAGAACTCTGACTTGTACAAGAACTCCAACACAGATGGCGCAGTCTCCAAAACAGATAAAGATGGCAAGGTGTTGAAGAAACATAAAGTGAAGCACAAGCACAAAAGTAAAGAGAAGGAAAAGGAGAAGGCTCCTAGTCTTGTGCTCAATCAAGACATGAATGAGAAGTTTGTTAAAAGCTTTTCTTTTGACTTTGACGATTCAAGACAAAAGTCCCTCCTTGTGGAAACCGAGTCCCCTGCAGAGAGCAAGGTCAAGTTATCCAAACATGACAAAGATCACTCGAAAAAGGAGGACAGACCTTCAAAAGTCAAATCAGAAGACAAGGACTGGTCAACTGGAAAAGAGACACAAAGACCTACTAAGGAGGAGAAAGCAAAGAAAACAAAGGATTCCACCAAGGATAAGCCCAGCAAGGAAGAGAGGGAGAAGCCAATAAAAGTTGACAAAGAGCGGAGTCTTAAGGAGAAGGAGAAACCCAAAGAGGAGAAACAGAAAGCCCACAAAGAGGAGAAGAAGAAGAAATCCAAGGAGAAGTCCTCAAAGGTGGACAGAAAGGGGGAGCAAAAAGAAGAAAAACACCTGAAAGTGGATAAAGAGAAAAACACCACCCGGGAAGAAAAGGAGAAATCCAAGAAGGAGAAAGCGCCAAAAGAGGAGCCTGACTACCAAGGCTATGATGTCAACAATCGTTTCCTCAACCTTGAAGACACCAAGCAAAGTGCCTCCGACGACCACCACGACCGATGGGCTTCAGACCTCTCCTCTGACTCCTCCCTCTACGAAGATGACAGTTGGGACGCTCCAGTGAAGGAGTACAAGGAGTATAAAGCAAACAACGCCGTCAAGCTGATAGTGGAGACTGTTAGAGAAGAAATCAGGGAAAAGAGGAAGGAGAACAAAGTCAAAGACAAGAAGTCAGAACACAATGACAAACGGGCAGAGAAAGAGGTAATCTCCAAGAAGAAAGACTCATTAGAAAAAATTTGTGAAAAGAAAAAGGACTGGGCGGAAAAGCAAAAACTTAACTCCAGCCACTCTTTGGAGAAAGAGAAAAAGCGGAAGGAGTCTGCAGATAGTGTCAAAGAAAAAAAAGAGAAAGACCCGATGGACAGCTGTAGAGACCGCAAAGACTCCTATGAGTTCACTAAAGACCGAAAAGACTCAAAAATCAAACAGGAGTCAATACGAGACGAGTATGGGAATGATGCGTTCTTCAAGGACAGTGAAGCTGTTGGCAAACCATCTGAAATCCGAGAAAGGAACCACTCTGGAAAAGAAAAGGAGAGGAAAGGAGACGGCGTGGAAAAAAGGGAGAAGTCAAAAGCTGAAAAACATAAGGAGAAGCCAAAAGACAGAGGAGTAGACCAAGAGGAGAAGAAGCTGGAGAAGAGCTTGACAGACAAAGCTGTGAAGGAGAAGGACCCAGACCGAGGCTCTAAGGAGAAGAAGGACGGGGCTAAAGACAAACATAAAGACTCTCACAGCAAAGAGAAAGACAGGAAGATGGCTTCAGAGCAGACAAAGGACAAGAAAGAGAAACCCTCCCAAGATAAACACACAGAAAGGGAGAAGGACTTCTTTGAGGTAAAAAAGGAGGAGAGAAAGCCAGAGAAGGTTCGCGAAAAAACTTGGTATAAGATCGCTGACATCTTTACGGACGAGAGTGAGGATGAGGAAGATAACTACAACGGGGGTGTAGCCAAGCTAAGTGACTCGCTAGGGCTCTCTGACTCTCACAGGAAAGACTCCACACCTGACAGAGATGACTTGGATCACTTTGCAACAGAAAAACCAAGAAAATACTCAGTGGAGGTCAAACACACGGCAGAGAAGCAGAAAGAAAAAGACCACAAAGAGAAAAAGAAAGAAAAGGCCGGATTCGACTCGGGGAAAGATCGAAAGGGCTCCCTGGAGAAACACAACAAAGACAAGAAAGAAAAAGATGTTGACATAAAACACAAGGAACGTAAAGACAGGATGTCAGTAGATTCAAACCAGGAGAAGAAAAACAAGCAGAAACTTCTGGACAAGAGGGAAGCCGTCGAGGAGAAGATCAAGAGCAAATATAAAGACAAGCAAGACCACCTCAAGGACAGGAAGCCCTCCAAGGGCAGTGGGGAGAACGAGAAGTCCCTGCTGGAGAAACTGGAAGAGGAGGCCATGAATGACTACAAAGACGACTCCAACGACAAGAACAGCGAGCTGTCCTCAGACAGCTTCACGGATCGGGGCCACGAGCCGGTCCTCAGCAGCTACTATGACTCCTCCAACATCAGCTTGCCAGACATCACAGAGGAGAGGAGGGACTCTCTGTCCATATCAACCCCCCAGGACAAGTTCAGGGAGAAGGAGAGACACCGGCACTCCTCTTCCTCATCGTCCAAAAAGAGCCACGAGAAGGAGAAGGTCAAGAAAGGCGACAAGAGAGACAAGACGGAAGAGATCCGAGAGTCCTACGGCCGTAGAGAGAGTCTTCCCTTTGAAAAGGAAACGATGCCTCTCGAGGCTGACCCATACACGTTTCCTTACGGGTCTAAGGGGGATGGAGAGGACGATTTTGACAAGACGTTGGAGTTTGAAAAGGAGATGTCTAAAAAGGCTGACAAGGACAAAGCTAGCAGTGTCATCAGTGACAAAATCAAGGACAAAAAGAAGAAGGAAAAACACAAGGAGAAGATCAAGGAGGACAAACATAAGTATGTAGACAATTGTGGGTCCTTCAAGCACTCCAAGGAGGACATTAAGTCTGGACTGAAAGAGAGCCCTCAAATCACCAATCTTAAAGAGAGGTCCAAAGAAGACAGTCCTAAATTTGAAGCAAAGAAGGAAAGGAATAGAGAGACCCTCGACAAAGACGGCAGGACAGATCACATCAAGTCGAAGGTTAAAGAGGAGAACGAGAAACTCGGTCTGTCCAAAGACACCACTCGGAAAGACAACCGTCCTCGTGAGAAACTGCTGGTTGACGGTGACCTCAGACTTACAAGCTTTGGGCAGATGTTGAGTTTGAAAGACCAGGAGATCGAGGAGCGCCATAAGAGACATAAAGAGAGGATGAAGCAGATGGAGAAACTGAGACATCGATCAGGAGATCCCAAACTCAAGGACAAAACCAAGTCCACAGAGGAGCTGAGGAAAAGCCGCAGTGAGCTGTCAACTAAGAAATCAAACAGTTTAGAGTCCGCCTTGAAGGAGAAGAAGCTAAAAGACGTGGGTCTCCCAGCCCAGATAATGTCCCCTGAGAGGAAGTCCCAGGCCTTGGATGGTCACAACTCCAAGGACTGGCTAGCTGGCCATCAGATGAAAGAGAACTTGCCTGCCTCTCCCAGACCGGACCAAAACAGGCCCACTGGTGTTCCCACCCCCACATCTGTCATCTCTTGTCCCAGCTATGAGGAGGTGATGCAGACCCCAAGGACCCCTTCCTGCAGTGCGGAGGACTACCCTGACATCATGTTTGATGGCCTGGACTGTCAAAACTCCTCTGCCATGACCATGTCGATGAATGCCTGCTCCCCATCCTTTTTTGACCGGTATGCATTGATTCTTTCTCAGATCTTTTTCATGTTTCATTTAGTGCTGTAGTATTTATATTGTTTGAGTGTTTTAGTTGTGCATGATAAAGCATTTCTCATGTTGCCTGCCTCTACCTGTTTCAGGTACTCCAACTCCTCTCACAGCTTTCAAGAGGGCACGTGTCTGACCCCCGCTAAGAACCTCCAGCTTCCTCTGGTGAGCCGCTCTGGCTCCTCTGAGGTCCGCAGGCCCCTGGAGGACGAGTTTAAGGCTGAAGCTGACAAGTTCCTCCGACAACAGAGCATGCCAGCAGACTCCGACTTCGACCTGTCAGTCTCCCACCCTGCAGAGGACAAGCCGGTGTCCATTGAGAGACTGGACTGCCTGTCTTCTCCGTACTTCTCTCCCATGAGGATGCTGTCCCCTCGGGTGGAACCTGCTCAACCAGCACCAGACGGCACCAGCTCCAGCTTGGTGTGCCCAGAGGGCAACGATCCAGAGAATGTCTACACCAACTTCCTCCTCAATCCCTCCACTCCTGCCCACAGACCTGACCCCCAGGAGCCATGCCTGGACATCGCAGCTCCACCCACCCCAGCCCCGGCAGCGCTGCCCCCTCTGGACATAGATGACCTCCCAGAGCCTCACCACAGTGAACCCAGCTTAGTGCCCTCAGACCCAGTCAGTGGTTCTGACTACCTTCCTCCTGTCACTGAGGAGCGAGATGAGGAAGATGAGGAAGAAGACGAGGAGGAAGAGGAGGAGGAGGAGGAAGACATGATGTCAGAGGAGGAAGGGGAGGAGGAAGAGGTTGACGTGGAGGAGAGAGCGGAGCGTGCAGCGGAAGAGGCGGAGCAGCGGAGGCAGGAGGAGGAGTGCTCCTCCTTCTCTCCGAGGGCTGAGGAGCCTCTGCAGAAGAGCTGGGCCGAATCTCCAGACAGACGGGCCACAGAGGCGCACCAACTTAGCCCCTCGCACCCGCACCCAGCCACCATTGGGGAAAACTCCTGCCACCACAACCTGGCCTGGAACTCCGACATGCTCCCCAAGTCTCCCCAGAGGAACTATGGTGAAATCGAGGTGGCCGTCTCCAAAATCACCAGCCCCTTTTCCAACTCAGACAGTGAGATACACCACATCCCAAGCCACACTTCCGTCACCCCTCCCTACGCCTCCTACTCAAGGACCTATGTCCCAGAGTCTGACTTTGAAGAGCAGAAAGATGCAGTGGAAGACATTCCTTCCCCAGAGAGACCTGAGACCGCTTCCCTGGATGCACAGGTTAACTACATGAACACCTCCTCCTCCTCTACCAGGTTAGAAGCCTTCTTCACAGACTGTAAGCCTTTAGAGGACAGCCACCAGATAGCGCCAGAAGCTCCCTGTATAAGAGAGATCAGTCCAGACAGCAGACAGAGTGCCCATGGCTTCACCACAGAGAGCCATCTGGTCCCAGCAGGGGGCCACGAGCCAGTGGTGCCCTGGGCTGATCCATTTGCCACCACCGTGGACGAGTTGGACGATCTGGGACCCTTCTCCCTCCCAGACCTGCCCTTGCCCGACAAGGAAATGCAGGAGCCCGACGCCCGAAACCCAGAGTCTGCCGACCTCAAGGCCCTGTCTGGCCACCTCCGACCCTGCCTGGCTGAGAGGCAAGAGGAACCGGAGCTCATGGATGTAGACCTTCCCAGCTTGGCCAAGGCCCCCTGCCCTGCTGTGGGTCTAACCCTCAACGAGGCTGGGCAGGACCTGGTGATGCCCTCGCCTCAGCCTCCCTACCAGGCAGAGCTGGACGCAGAGCCTCAGAGCGTGGCAGTCAGCTCCTCCCTGAAGCAGCAGGGAGTCCTGGAGGCCAGAGGGCAGCACGAGGGACCTTCTCAGACTGATGGAACCCTGATGTTCCCTGCTGTGGAGCCAGACAGCTGTCAGCCCCACAGTCACCTGAACCTGACCGACTCCCTGTCACTGCCCATGGTCCCTGGGATGGAGCCCCTGTTCACCGACAAGCCAGATCAGGGTGGGCAGATAGCCGAGCCTTCTCTCGGGTCCTCTTCCAGCCCGCTGCCCTCTGTCCCAGTCGCGGTGACGATTTCCAGCACGGTTCAGGTGTCGGAGGCTTTGGAGACCGCGTCCAAGTTGACTGTTACTTTGACCACGCTACAAACGGACGTAGCGCCCAAGAAGGTGGAGGAGGTGCCTCAGAGGATGACCCGCAACCGTGCCCAGATGCTGGCCAATCAGAACAAGAACGTGCCCACCACCACTGCCGCCGCCACCACCACCCTCGCTTGCGTGATGACATCTTCGGCCTCTACTCCAGTCAGTACGGTGCCGAACCCTGCAACTGTGACCTCTGTTACCACCCCTAGCACTACAGCCTCCACCCCCAACAACACCCCCACCACCACCCCCACCCTGGTCTCTGCTGTGGTTGTGCCTCTGGAGAAGGAGGAGAAGAAGGAGGTGGTCGGCGTAAGCGTCCCTGTCTCCGCTCCCGCCGCCCCGGCTGTGCTCAGCAAGGTGAAAGGTCGCGTCCTGGAGGAGGAGGAGTCGCAGACGCAGCACCCACGCAAGAGGAAGTTCCCCCGGTCTGGCCAGCAGCAGGTCCAGGTGCAGCTGGTCAACACCGCCATGCAGCAGACCCGGGAGATGATCCAGCAGACGCTGGCTGTCATTGTCAACGCCATCAAGCTGGACGACATCGAGCCCTACCACAGCGACCGCTCCAACCCATACTTCGAGTACCTGCAGATCCGCAAGAAGATCGAGGAGAAGAGGAAGATCCTGTGCTACATCACGCCCCAGGCCCCCCAGTGCTACGCAGAGTACGTCACCTACACAGGGTCCTACCTGCTGGATGGCAAGCCCCTCAGCAAGCTGCACATCCCTGTGGTGAGTGAAAACATATACGCCAGCTAGCTCCATCTTAAAACCGATGCCACTGTCCTATCCGACATATTGTATTTATATGTGCCGTGATGTTGGGATGACGATCGCTAACGTGTTCTGGTATCGTGTTTGTCAGATCGCTCCTCCTCCATCCCTCACGGAGCCCTTGAAGGAGCTCTTCAGACAGCAGGAGGCTGTGAGAGGCAAGCTGAGACTGCAGCACAGCATTGAAAGGGTAAGACTGTCCTCATCTGTCTCCCCTGTCTCTGATCTTTGCTCCCACCTATCATTGGCAACCATTTGTGTTTCTTTATTGTCTAATGTCTGATGTAACGTTGAGTGTGAGGAGTTTTTTTCTTTGATGTGAGATTAAAGCATGAGAGCCAGTGAGCGTTCTTATAGCTGTGGAGTGGTCACCACCGCAGTACTGCCGGCTCTGTCTCGATGATTACTGGGGTATGATTAACCCTGGGAACTGGAATGAGATCATAACTCCACCTTATTATCCTGCCACCAGAGAAACTTGGAGGACAACGTTCATTTTCAAAGTCTCCCTGACCCCTCTCATTTCTTGAATCTTCCCTCTTAGAATGTTATCTTTATATTTATGCTCTCGTTGTCCCACCTATTCCCTCTGTCTGCAGGAGAAGCTGATTGTGTCATGTGAGCAGGAAGTGCTTCGGGTTCACTGTCGAGCAGCCAGGACGATAGCCAATCAGGCCGTGCCATTCAGCGCCTGCACCATGCTGCTGGACTCTGAGGTGTACAACATGCCCTCCGAGAGCCAGGTGGGTAACTACGGCAACATCCCTGTGACATCACCTAGGCTGTAGAAACACTGTGCAACAATCAGCTATCAGTGTAGTTGGCATGGCTGCCATCTTCTGCTCTCTCCATTTGAGAATCATCTTGATGTATTTATCTATCACCATTTTATGAGATAGTGTTTGTCCTACATTGTATTACATAGTTGTGATAACCTTCCTGTGAACTTCTTGAGGCTTACAACAATTCTATCCTACATGTTTTAAGACCTGTGTCTTCTTCTTCTATGCCATGTTAGGGGGACGAGAACAAGTCTGTGAGAGATCGCTTCAACGCTCGCCAGTTCATTTCTTGGATCCAGGATGTAGATGACAAGTATGACCGCATGAAGGTAAGCCTACTATCACACTCCTCCACTCGCTGCACCCCTGGTTATGTTAGACTGGACGCCATTAGGTTAAGAAGGGTTGTCCTTAGGGATCACATCCGAGTACATTACAAAGAGATTCCAACGAATTGTGCTGGTATGATAATTATGATTGTTTTGGGGTACTAATGATCTCTCGCCTGTTCTCCCCCAGACATGTCTGTTGATGCGACAGCAGCATGAGGCAGCCGCCCTCAACGCAGTCCAGAGGATGGAGTGGCAGTTGAAGGTGCAGGAGCTGGACCCTGCAGGTCACAAGTCCCTCTGTGTCAACGAGGTGCCCTCCTTCTACGTCCCCATGGTGGATGTCAACGACGACTTTGTCCTGCTTCCCGCGTGACACGCACACGTACGCCGAGTCACGGCTTGTCATCCTCCACCACTTCTTCTCAAAGAGACATTTTACAGATCGAACGGAAAGGGCTAGCCAGTTTGAAAAGGACTATAAAACCTATATATTATATAGAAAAAAACTGTAAAAGACAAAAAAACTTGCTGATGATTCCCTTCCGTGAGAGGAGTCTTTTTACCGGAGAAAGAGGAGAAAAAGAAAAAAAAACACAACTTGCACTTTCATCCTTCGAGTTTCTATGCTTTTGTTTGATCGTATGAAAAGCAAAAACATCTTTGCTTCGAGGCTTGGTCGACAGGCCTCTGCCTTCGCCCAGTCTCTGGTCCATGGCGGAGCAGTGGAGAATAGAGATCTATTTTCTGTTAGTTGATGATCCTCCACTGAGCCGAGACCTCCCACTTACTTGGATCACTTCCCAGAGGAGGAGCCTCCCAGTGACCAAAACAAAGGCGTGGTCTGGAGAGTGTGTCTGCGTTAGAGCTGCATTGTGGGATCTCCCACCTGTGTCCTGACGGGGGCTGGAAAGAGTCCGTGGATAAACGCAGTCTTTCTGCTCAGGACGATAAGGCCACACTGAGAGCCAGAGAGCAGTCCCCCTTCTGTCTACGCCTCCAGTGCCACTCCACATCACATGGTGGCGCTGCACACATGCAGCAGTGTATCAAGGGGGGTCAGTAGTGTGTGTGTGTGTGTGTCAGCTCTCTTCGGAGGGGAAGAGACTGGACTTTAAGCCTCTCTGCCCTGGTGGGGGGAGGGTACTGAGCTCCGAGGAGAGACTGGAGGGTCCTCGATGTCAACTGACTTCACCCTCCGATGCTCCAATGCACACTCTGACCAGGAAGCGACCGCAACAGGAAACACAAACACAGGACAGGACAAAACAGAATAACATGAATGTTGCGAATCAAACGTTTCAAGACGTTAGAAATGGTGGTTTAGAGGAGTAAATATTCTTCTGTCTTTTTCTTTACTTGGGCATTTCATTGTTTCTGAGGAAGTGACTTGAAACACTACAGAGCCAATATTAGTTTAATGGAAAAAATCTGAAAAAAACACAAAAAAAAATTGTATTCCGTAAATTATGTACAGTTTTTATATTCGTTAACCAATGTATTCTCGCTGCCTTCTAGATAATTTATTTTGCCACACATTACTGCACAGTTGTAAATAACTTATGTACTGTAACATCACTCAGTTAAGTGTAAAAAAAGATTAAATGAATAAAAATTATCTTTGTATGTACAGTTCACTTTCAGGCAGCACTTTCCCCCTCATATACCCATGGGCCAAAATGTGTATGCTGTCAGTATTTAGATGCCAGTGCACAGTCCTCATGTTCCCACCTGCAGACAATGTCCCGGGATGGGTCAGTGTAGGCTCCTTGTTTGGGTTACTATCACCACAACACACACAACTAGCTGGTAGATCACCCCTTCTAACTGAACAGAACCCAACCTAGACTCATCAGCCAGTCCTCACATGTAGCAGAAAGGTTATGGATTTATTTAAAGAGAAGAAACAGGTATACTAATCATTGCTTTACTACACAATTATATCTGAAAATCGAAACCAAGAAATGCCTTTTCACAGGAAATATTTTAGTTTACGCAATGTTTGGCAAGTCAAACTATGATTAGAGGGAGAGAGAGAGAGAGAGAGAGAGAGATGTCACAAACAAGCAAATCAATCACATATATATAACTCAATTTTCAGATGCTATTATTTCTCTGTCCGTGTTTCTTTTCGTCTACATGAGCTGTACAGTTATGTGTAGTACTCACTATCTGAAGCCCATGACGCCAGATCCTTGTCTCCTCATCTTCCAAAAGAGTTCGTCTTTTCCCCTGACAGGCAAGCCGAAGTCACTTGTGTCTTAGCATATGCAGGTTCTTTATCTGATGTGAAATGTGTAAACATGCACTCAGACACTTAGAAAAGAAACATTCATAAAGCCTCAATTTCCAGGTGATGTTTATACATTATTCCAGCCACAGGCTGCATTCCACGTTTAAAAACCTCCTGTGTTGATTTGATTCAAGTATTTTGACATATAACCAACCTGGTCTCCTTTTAAAAAACAATTATTGGACTTGGCAGTTGCGGCTCATTTTAAAGTCCTGAAGTAAAGTAATCTCTTCCAACAAACAATGTTTTAATTTGCATTTTAATTCTCTTATTTCTTTTTCTTCAAGTTGGTAGTATTCAAGTATCCCCCGACCGATCATGATTGATCCATCCCTATTAACTACAGTAATGACACAAAAGGCAGTGTTCCACATCTTCATTCAAATGGTGTTAGTCAAGTGGTTTGTCAGGACTTCCCGGCTGGTTTGATTCTGTTCCTCAGTTTTACCTACTTGTCCCATGTTGTGCAGTGTGATGGTGTTTACCAATTGCAGTGACTGGCAGCAGTTCAACTATATTGTTTTCCACGCCAAAAAGCATAGACAGAATTGATTTAGCTGAACTCACACACACAAAAAAGGAAGTTAAAATCTTAGTGTGACGGTGAAGACGTGTTTGTTGTCTTTTTATCCTGTTGGTAGATTGATTTGTGATTAATAGATGTATTTTCTTTGGCCCAGTGGGTCCTAATTTTGAACCTTCTCTGACCTAGCTACCATAGCTGGCCCCCACATCTGCCTGTGTGTGATAGAGTTGTTTTCTCCTAATAGGAATATTCAGTTAAACAATTTAGTCACAAAGGTTATTTACTCAATGAGAACATAGTTGTGGATGGCATGACTAGTCAAGTTTAACAGGTGTCTGTTCCACTACACAAGATAATTGGCTAGATAAATAGTTCTACATTTACTCCTACAAATCATGAAAAGATACACACCAAATATTTATAGCACACAGTCATGGTTAGGTATACACCAGAGGTTTAGATTCAAGTCCAATGTCTTTTTTGTTCGTGTTTTTATTAATGATTTTTCAATTAGTTTGGAAGTGGGCGATTTTGTCAAAAGAATCCTTGTGTGTGTTAAGATCAGTGTATGTAGTGTTGCTCTTTTGTCTGTTATGTTTATTTCTTGTTTGAGGCTAAGCACCAGTGGCATGTCAATCACGTTGCTTAGGAACAGAATGTAAACCGTTACTTTGGCCACAGCCTCAAGTTCTTGGTTTATTGTTTACAATAACGCATCAAGTTTGTTTGGGTTTCATGTGCACCTCTCACCTTCAGTGGTCGGAGCCCTGCCTTTACTGTTTGATTTCTTTATTTTATCATTTATTTGAACCATAAAGGCTTGAAATGGTGATGGTTAGTTTGAACAGTAAACAGAAACATAGGCATACCAGCCTGCTGCACACCACTCAAAGCAATAGTTACAAGCATCAATATTTTTATTTAACATACGTTTGACATAAGGGTTGTGACTAACTGACACACACTCTGTTCCTCTCATATACGTCCAGTTACTCTCTCCTACATGTGAACATGTTGGTTGAACGTTGTCTCCATCCTCCTCCTTAATCCCAGTCCAGCAGTCAAGCATTTGGCCAGATGACCGTGCAACCTCTGTAACCTCTTGTTATTCTGCAACACGTTACCTCTTCAGCCCTTAGTCTGCTCACCCGACAAGCTCATTCTTACTGGACATCCTCGTACACATACACAACTCCTAGAATCACGATTTCAAGCCTTTTTTTGTGTTTATTTCTTGTTTTATTGAACCAGACAGTAGCTGTTTATTTAGAATGGCAAATGACTAATAAGAAGCATGGAGAACTACTCTTTAAACTGGTGAGAAAAAAAAAAACTATTTATTATCTTTCTGACACCTGTGGTATGTTTGAGTTGAGGTGGGTCTCCGCTGTGTAAATGTTCCTCCTGTAAAGCGTTTAAAGAGACATTGTACATAGCTGTATATAGTCCCAGGACGTTTTGCACCCTCCTCTTTGTACTAGTCTATACTTGCGTAGAATGTGGGGTTCCAACGGCTACGAGCCTGTGCGCTCGCTGCTGGTGATGTAACAATGTAACTTTTTTTATTTGTACAATGTAGTTGAATTGTGTACATATTGTTGGAGCAGCTATCAGGGGGCTTGGGGGTGGGGGGGGGGGGGGGGGTTGATGATGCTATCGTCAGTGCTGTAAGGGATCCAGTACTTACACCTTTAGCTGTGTTGATTTCCTGCAAAATCAAAAAGCGAGAAACTGAAAATAAAAGACTAAACTTATGAATAAAAATTCAAAATTGTTATTTTCTACAGTTGCATGTACAGAGAGCGCGAGAACTGCTGTTGTTCCTCAGAGATTATGTTCGTTAATAAAATTTTGAAATATTAATTCTCTGGTCACTTTCTATTCTGTTTCCTTGGACACATTCACATACTCAGGCACACACACCACAAGATCAGGGGGGCGTTGTTAGACATAAAGCTCTACTGGGGCACAGGCCCCTACTCATATCCCTTTTATTTTTCTACCAAGCTTGCTGCACATAAGAAGTGTGCAACACAAAGCACTATACAAACACCCCTTGCTTAACCCATTATACGTACAGTAAGTTTGATATCGGCCTTGTCAGGGACATAATTTGTTAATGCTTGAGTGCGACTGCGCAAGCCAATTTGTTTTGGAATAATGTGCCCACCGCGCGTCTACTCCCCAAAATATTTTACAGTTAGAGGTCTACCTAAAGCCGTATTCACCGTTTACTTGACACTACAGTTGGTTGAAAAATATTAGTATGATGATAGGGTATATAGACTATCCCCTAAGTTCAAGTCTCTTCTGACTTCCTTCGACCTGAAGCTGCTGAACACACCGGCGACCCACAAGGCAACACTTTCTCTCCCCTGTCCGAGGCAGAGATCTCTGACCTCATTCTCTCTCATCGCCCCACCTCCTGTCCCCTTGATCCAGTCCCCTCCCCTCTCTTTCAAACCATCTCTCCCTCCATCATAACTTTTCTTCTCCATGTCCTTAACTCTTCTCTTACTTCCGGCACTTTCCCCTCTGCCTTCAAACAGGCCAGAGTTAGCCCTCTACTCAAAAAACCCTCCCTTAACAGCTGTCCTCCAGAACTACAGACGGTATAACTACTACCCTTCTTTTCTAAAACAATTGAACGCGCTGTATCTAACCAACTGTCAAACTTCCTCTCTCAGAACAACCTGCTTGACCCCAACCAATCGGGCTTCAAGACTGGCCACTCCACAGAAACTGCCATCCTGTCAGTCACCACTGCCCTCCAGTCTGCCAGAGCGGCTTCGAGGTCACCCGTCATCGTTCTGCTGGACCTTTCTGCAGCGTTTGATTCGGTTAACCATCAAATCCTGCTGGCCAGACTTTCTGAGATGGGCATCACTGGCATTGCACTTCAGTTGATCTCATCCTACCTGTCGGGAAGATCCTACCAGGTCTCCCGGGGAGGCAAAGTGTCAGGCCCCCGCCAGCTCTCCACTGGTGTCCCACAGGGTTCCGTCCTTGGACCCCTCCTCTTCTCCCTCTACACCACCTCGCTTGGACCAATCATCACCTCCCATGGCTTCTCCTACCACTGCTATGCTGACGACACGCAGCTGTACCTGTCGTTCCCCCCGACTGATCCGGGGATCTCAGCTAGGATCGAGGCCTGCCTCACAGACATCTCCGCCTGGATGACCGAGCACCACCTCCAGCTGAACCTCGCCAAAACAGAACTCCTCATCATCCCGGCCAAACCCTCCATCTCCCACGATCTCTCAGTCACCCTGGGATCGGCGACGGTGACCTCTTCATCCTCTGCCAGGAACCTCGGGGTGACCATGGATGACGAGCTCTCCCTCACAGCCCACATTGCTGCGGTCTCCCGGTCGTGTAGATTCACCCTCTACATCCGGAAGATCAGGACATACCTATCTGAGCATTCCACCCAGCTGCTAGTCCAAGCACTTGTCCCCCAGCATGCGCAACCCGCCCTCTCCAGAGGATTCAGAACGCGGTGGCCCGTCTGGTCTTCAATCTACCCAGACGCTCCCATGTTACCCCGCTCCTCATCTCCCTCCACTGGCTTCCCATCACGGCCCGTATCAGATTCAAGACTCTGGTACTGACCTTCCGAGCGGTGAACGGGACTGCACCCAACTACATCAAGTCTCTCCTCCAGCCTTACACCCCCCTCGCCACCTACGGTCTTCTTCTGACAACCGTCTGGTGGTCCCACCGCTCAAGAGCGCCCGGTCCCAACACAAGCTCTTCTCCTGTCTGGCCCCCCAATGGTGGAATCAACTCCCCACCTCCATCAGGGACACTGACTGTCTCCCCACCTTCAAGAAAAGGCTCAAGACTCACTTGTTCCGGGAGTACAACGGCACTTAGGAATGCTTGGCTTGGCTGGACCTGATGTTCCCTCCAGGATCACAATGACTCGTATTGAGAGACTTGTTGCTCTTGTTGGTTAGTTGTAACGGTTTCAAATTCTTGTACTCGCTGTGAAATATTTTACTGTTGATTGTTTTTTCTACAGGTACACTCTTGCACTCTTGTGGGGAGTTTCATGTTGTTCAATTGTAACTTGTTTAACTGCATGCTCTTATGGTTCTTCCCTTTGGCACTTATTTGGTTTTCCACAATGTATGCTTCATGTTTTGGCTGCTCGCAATGTTTTGGTCTATCTCGTTGTTATGATCAGTGACCTATGCTCTTTTGTAAAGCTCTCTCTTGGAAGTTGCTTAGGATAAAAGCGTCTGCTAAATGCATAAATGTAAGTTCACCCATTAAAAATGTGGTGGCCCGCCGCCCGACAAGCAGTAAATGAACAAACAGGTGGAGCTGTCTTACGCATTATAATAGGCCTAAACCTCATTGGTCTCATAATTGAACTGCTTTTTCAGCAGACTACACTCCGCCTACTTCAGTCTCCAGCTGTCCCTAAATTGCATGAGTAATATGTAGACTATAGCTGCGCCGACTTCAGCGCCCGAGACTAGCCTACAGTTGTCCCGGCTGCACAGTCCCTTGTAAAATGGAATATGATACAAAGATTTATCCCAAAATAGGTGGATATGGACAATACAATCGAATTGTGGCGGTGTTCAGTTGGTTTCCGAACTTTGCTGTTATGCTTAATCTTTTTACAGATGCTTTTTACACGCTGACTCCAGACAGCTACCACTGCAAGCCCGACCCGACTCTCTTACCCTCGGCATTCTTACTCAGCAACTATTCCCGACAGGGATATCTGAATTTCACAATTCCTTGGGTTAACGGCTCTGGGCTGAGCCACTGCGAACTTTTTAAGTACCCATTAAACTATTCTTCTAATGTATCAGTGAATGTCCCCAAAGACACAGTTCCATGCACAAAAGGTTGGGAGTTTTCCCAAGCTGCTGGACTACAAACCAACTTCGTGACGGAGGTAAACTATTCCAAAACTTACAGGTATTCGTGTGTTTGGGTTTGTTTGAGGTTTGGCGGGTGATCAGTCATGTCATATGTTGATATGTGTTTTGGTATATCATACTTCTGAGTAAACTTCAGCCAAGATGGAGCATATCAGTCAAATACTAGTGTACCCCCCCCCCCCCCCTCACAACTCTTACTGTTTCATGGCAGTTATAGAAGTTATTTTGTGTTGTTGGTAACAAAACAGGAAACACATCAACAGGGACAGGGAGTGACTTCCTGAGACAGCCTGTTCTACTTAGAGCCACTGTTCCAATCAGCTCACAGTCATCATCATGTGTCCCCAGGTCATCCTTAAAGTCTCAGAAAAGCGTGTGTGTTTACTTAACAAGTCTTATACCTACTTGTTCATGTTGAGCTGGAGCTTTCCAGTAGACTGAACTCACAGAGAAGCCTATCCCGTTTTGTAAATATTGTAAAAGGATCATAGACAAGTATTTAGTCTCCCTGGTGTGGTAATAGAAGGTGCTTATCAATCCTGACAAACAGCTACATACGGGAGTATAAGTCACTAAATAGAATGTCTATTTGGCAAATTTAGCTTATCTAGCAAATAACAATCATGGTACCTTGTTCTACTAAGATAAAGTTCTCTAAGGGTGCTACTGAAGTTAGTGGTTTGTAGCTGTTGCTGGCAGGGCTGATGGTGGGATAAAGACAGGAAGAATGGAGAGCGTGGAGGAGGGAGATGGGAGCTCACATACTGAAGGTTCAGTGCTTTTGGGTTTAATGTGATCAACCTCCACTCTAATTCAATCAGCAAGGAGATGTTCCCTCACACACAGACTATTCATGGCCCGCTCTCCTAGTGTTTGTGTGTGCATGCCTGTGTGTGCATTTGTGTATGTGTGCTTTGTTGATTTCCCTACTATTTCCTGAATGTTATGTAAGATGATGGTCAAGGAAGAATAGCTTTCTGGTGAGCTGTTAGCATTCTCAAAGTACTGAGAAATTGGCATGTGGAACCATACTCCCCACCCCTACCCTTTACTTCTTTAGTGGGACCTGGTGTGTGGAAACTATTGGAAGATCCCAGTGCAGCACATCTGCTTCATGAGTGGGTGGATCCTGGGGTATGTCTTCATGGGAACGCTGTGTGACTGGTAAGTGTGTGCGTGGGTGTGCACCTGTATAGTACTTGATTGCGATTGTGGAGCCCTTTTTGAGTATTAAAAATCACCACATACTTCTCAACCTTTTTTTGTGTGTCTGTGTGTGTGTGCACGTGGGTTGTGTGTATCCAGCTTGGGTCGGCGGCGAGCCTTCCTCCTGTCCGTGTCTCTCTCCGGCCTGTTGGGTGTGTCCGTTTGTCTTTCCAACAGCCCTGTGGTCTTCCTCCTGCTGCGCTTCTGTCAGGGCTCCATGCTGGCTGGGGTCTTCCTCTCATCATACATCTCCAGTAAGTACGCTTGAGCAAACCCCCTTGGCTCAAGTATGTTAAGTATTTTCATCCAACAGTGACAGAAATCCTTTCTATTTCTGTGTAATCACATTTCCTGTATAAAAAGTAATTTCATTTCCAAGAGGTCATGTGAATTGCTGCATAGCACCCAGCCCAGTCGATTAAAGACACTCCCATTTGATTGTTCTCTCTACTACTTCAGCCTTAGCTGAGAAGAAGCAGCCAGCCAATGTAACACATCAGCTCCAAAATATCTTGCATGTCTTCCTCCTGAAAGTTCCTTTTTCCTAACAATAGAATATGGAGAACACGTGAATTAGTACCCCCCAGTCTTTTCGGAAATAAATGGCAAGTGGGAGTGAGAGGAGGCAGCTGGAGGTCATCCCAGCACTTGTTCTGTACTGTCTTCAGGGTAACATGAGTTGGAAACCCCCCTATCCTCCATGAAACCAATATGTAACTGTGACTAGTTCCCTACCTGTTCCCCTCACAGTAGTGGGATGTGCCTACCATCCTGGCAATTCTTAGACCGTTTCCCCTCTGCTATGAACATTTTAATTCCTTTCTGTAATTGTCTTTGTGCGTATGTTTGTGCATGCTTGCTTGCAAAGACTTTGTGTGATTGTGGGAGATAATTGCAGTTTGTGTAACAGGAGAGATCTCAAAGTATATGGGAGTAAGTGGTGCCAGGCTCAGTTTACCACCAGGTCGGCCCCATCTAAACACACACGCTGGGGCTGACATACACGCCCGTGCATTCCTGTGAGGTCCAGGAGAAATGTAATCCAGATCTGGGTTTGAGGTCAGTCAGACTGACGTGGAGGGAGGAATAAGGAATATTTCCACTTGATCTCCTTCCAGAACCATGAGGAGGAAGAGGGATACAATACAACAGGACGCAGTGAAGGACAATAAACTCTAGTTTTCCCTCTCTGTCAGGCGAGGAAAAGAGGCAGGAGGACTCTCACTTAACACTGTCAAATGAATGTAAAAGACTACTGCTTGAAGTTTTCTACTCCTTTCCCCTTTCTTCTCTCTCTCTCTCTCTCTGTCTCTCTCAGGGTTAGAGTTGTGTGATCCACCCCATCGCCTCATGGTTTCCATGGTCAGTGGGTTTTTTGCTGTATGTGCCGAGCTGCTTTTGCCTGGGCTGGCTGTCCTGTGCCGTGATTGGCCAGTGCTCCAAGCTGTGGCCACCTTACCCCTGCTCCTGCTGCTTTCCTATTGGTGGTGAGTCAGTCTGTCTGCATCAGGAACTTGTAGAGACCATTCATGTGTACATGTGCATCAGATCTATCTACCCGTGTGTGTGTGTTCCCTAGTTCTGTGTGGGTGTTCCCTGAGTCTCCCCGCTGGCTGCTGGCCACCTCCCAGATCCCCCAGGCCAAACAGAGCCTGCAGCTCTTCTCCACCAGGAACGGAGCATGTGTGAGAGAAGAGCTTTACCCTGCTGAGACACTGCTGTCAGGTAACTCAACATTTACACACATGCGTGCATTTGTGAGCGCTAAAGCAACTATCGTCCTGGTAGTGAAACTACATTAGTTCTAATTAGGCTGCATTAGGCCTTTTGAAAGGTTTCGTTCTCTAGATGGTTGTAGCTGGCTCTGGTTCTGATTAGGGAGAGAGGGAATAAAATCTATCAAGAAGACTGCATCGAAAATTATTAGCTTCTATTTCTAGGCGGCTTCGCATTGCCAGGTATTCCATACTGCGACGAGGAGGAAGTTACAGGATTCCCACTGAAACTGAATAGGAAATTTTGCTAGTGGATACCACCCTTGACAAAGGGTCTGGCAGTGGTGAAAAACCTTCTATCCAGTTTTCCAAACATACAGTTCTAGCTTGTTTAATTAGTAATCAGAAGGTTGCTGGTTCGATTCCCGGCCGTGCAAAATGACGTTGTGTCCTTGGGTCAAGGCACTTCCCTACTTGCCTCGGGGGAATGTCCCTGTACTTACTGTAAGTCACTCATTTAGCGTCTGCTAAATGACTAAATGTTTACGTTATTTGGGTTGCTTGGTTAGGTTGCTTGATTAGGTTGGCTAACTAGCAACAAGACAATATCAAATGGATACTCTGTTTTTAGTAGATTAGGGAATTCCATCTAATTGTAAAGACGACAGGAACAGGAATGAACAGGACATGAACACACATAAAACAAAAACGATTGAATTTGGCGAAACTACAACTCCCCTCTGCAGTCAATAAAGGACTTGGACGTGTATTCTCTAGAGATTGATGCTGCCTGGCCGGAGGAGGACACCCATGAAGAGTATCACTCAGTCTTAGTGCTGAGACACACCCGGATCATCTGGAGGAACTGTCTGATCCTCAGCTTCACTCTGTAAGACTAGGATCTCTTACTATATGACTGGATGTGGTGTAGGATTGAGATGACTGGTGTGTTTGGTTTAGCCTTATGGATGGAGGGGTTAAGTCTTGGTTAAGTAAAATAAACTGTACTGCTATCTTCTTTTCAGTTTTATAGGCACAGGTATCCAATACTGCTTCACCAGGAACCTGCACAGCTATTCCTCCAACTTCTACTTCAGCTACTTCCTGCGTGTTCTGACCGGAGCATTGGCCTGCCTCTTTCTCTGCATGTCTGTCAATCACTTTGGTCGCCGCGGCATCCTGCTACTCTCTGCCATTGTTACAGGCCTGTCATCCCTCCTGCTGCTGGCCCTCACACAGTGTAGGTTACAGCCCTCTTCCTGGTCCTCCTCTACTCTCCTCCACCCTCTCCTGTCCCCCTCTCCTCTTTCTCCTGCTGGTCACACTACTCTATCAGCCTGTCTGTCCTGCTGTAGCGAGGATGTGAATACAGAATTGAATGTTGTTGGGTGAGGTGGGTAACCCTTGTGTGATGTTGCAGACCTGCAAGGGGGGCTGGTGATGGTGCTGTCTGTGACAGGCCTCCTCTCCTCCCAGGCCCTTGCCATGCTCAGTGCATTCTTCGCCAGCGAGGTCATGCCTACTGTCGTACGGTAAGTACGGCCTGCACTTGTCCCAGACACCCTGAGATGTGCGTGTGTGTGTACCTGCTCTGAGGCCCGCGGCGATGGTAACGTGAACATGTAAATACATATGTAATCGTTCTCCTCCCCATCTCTGTCCAGAGGAGGCTGTCTGGGGCTTGTCCTGGCTGCGGGCTGCATGGGCATGGCTGCCTCCTCTCTGATGGAGCTGCAGAACAACAGTGGTTATTTCCTGCACCACGTGATCTTCGCCTCCTTCGCCGTCCTCTCCGTCCTCTGCATCATGCTTCTCCCCGAGAGCAAACGCAAGCCGCTGCCAGACTCCCTAAAGGACGGGGAAAGCCAGCGGCGCCCCGCTCTCTTCCTGACCCCCGGCGAGCGAGACAGCCTGCCTCTGCTGTATACGCGGCCTTCGGAGTACCACTCTGAGAACTACTCCCGCCTGGTGTCAGCCACCAGGACAATGCTGACCAAAGACACAGTGCCCTTTAACATGGTGGCCCACCCACCTCTGCTGATGGCTCATGGGACAGGCCAGGGGGGGCGGGAGAACGGGCTTCTGAGAGAGGAGCTGTCCGAGCGGTAACCCAACATCTGAGCTGTCATCCTGCATCACAAAAACCCTTTCTCTGCCAAATACACACACATGCACACACACAGACACACACACACCTCTTTCCTCACTACAATCCTAGGCTGACCGGCGCTCAAACTGTTCAGTTGCTGGAGATATCCGTTACTGTGAGCTACTTTTTTTTCTTCTGAGTAATTTATGTTCCCATAAACTTTAATGAAGAAATGAGTCTTGGTACCGTCATGACATGGATAGTACATGGCTGTGCAAGTCTGACAGAGTGGTTAAGAACCCCCTAGAAGTCACATAATAAACTACATAATAATGTAGACATCTTAATGTTCAGATCAAAAAATCTGTGGTGAAGCTGTGAAACACCAGAGAGAGTGAAGATAGAGGTTAGAGCTGTGGAATGTAGTTGGGTCAGATGAGTAGCCATGTCTGTTCACTTAGTCACTGACTGACAGCCACTCAGCTGCCTTTCATTAAACCTGTGGCTTGAACATGCTGGCTGGCTGGTTGGCTACCTGCTTAACTGGCAGTCTCATACCTGGTGTATTCATCAGTAACTTCCTAAGGGGCCCTAGAGGAGGAGACTGTGGTGTAGTGTGGGTTAAAAACAAGCTATTTGGGGTTATATTGTTGCTGCTGTTCTGTTGAAATGAGAAAGAATGATTCTGTACTTAAATATCTGCAACAAATGTTGTAAATGCTATCAGAACCTAAAATGAAACTCATCAGTCACTTAGCACTGTCAGGAATACTATCTGAGCAGACCTACAATCCGATGGTGATCTGGACCACTGTGCTTCACATTTAGTCTGGAAAGGTGAAACAAGGAAGGAGATATGGGCAGAGTTAATGTTATGAGAGATGAAGATGATGATTAAAACAATGATTTGTTAACTTAAACATAACTCCTTGTCCACAATCTAAGACACAATGCAGAAAGTGTCATCTATCACTGTGTTATGCCCCTGCTGAAATCAAGAAGGTTGACTTGGTGTGTTTCTAAGTATTTGACATATTTTGGATAGGTTCAATGTCTCACCAGTGTTAAAGGAAAATCTGATTACAACAACACAGGCTAAGCCTGACAGTTAGCCTGCTCCGGACCAGGTTAG